>NC_053024.1:178669424-178968354 GCF_003073215.2 Triticum urartu | reverse complement strand
CTTATTGCCCATAAATACCTAGGAAATAAACCAAATATTTTGTCCCTTCCTCCAACCCTAAGACCTCTAGATTCTGGAAAGGATTAAAATCTATTATGCATGCTGTGAAATTTGGCTACAGATGGAACATAGGGGATGGGAGCAGAACCAAGTTCTGGGAAGATACTTGGTTTGGCACATCCCCCTAGCAGTCCAAGTTTGGCCTATTTACTCTGTCCGCAATGAGCTTAACAAAAGTGTCAATGAAGTTTGGGACGGTCAATGCGTAAAACTCTGTTTTAGAAGGAACTTTAGTGATAGTCTCATGGAACAATGGTTCCAGTTGGAGGAAATTGCCAAAAGCATTACCTTTACTGCCGAGCCGAATGCCCTGATTTGGCAGCTGGACAATAAGGGGAAGTATTCCTCCAGCTCCCTCTATCATGTTATCAACTTTAGAGGGGTTCAACCCGTGTTTATCCCTGTTGTCTGGAAATTGAGAGTTCCCCCTAAAATTCATGTATTTCTCTGCTTCTCTCCAAAAACAAATTGATGACTAGGGATAACCTTAGGAAGAGACACATCATCAAACCCCTTGATTGTGTTTACTGCTTGGAACAAGAGTCTTGTTCTCACCAATTTTTTGAATGTATAGTTGCTAAACATCTCTGGGCCCACATTGAGGAATATTTCTCTAGTCAGATTGGCTCATCCTTCGAATCTGTCGCCAGATTCTGGATTGCTACCAAAAAGTGCTCAGTTTTAAACACTGTTAGCTCAGCTGTCCTTTGGTGCCTCTGGAAATATAGAAATGCTATGATTTTCTATAACACCTCCCGGATTTCCATTCCGCAGGTCTTGAGGTTGATCAGGAACATGGTGAGGAACTGGGCGATTCTCTCCTCCGGATCGGACAAGGACAAGTTGATGAGCTTCGTGGAAACCCTAACAAGATCCCTCCAGAAACTTTTGGCGATCACTTGTGGCTGAACAAGGCTCGACTTGCTCTGGGGATGGACCCGTGGGCTCGTCTCAAGATCTCTGATGAAGATGATGGGCACCTGGCGCCGAAAAAGAGGGACATCCACCATGCTACGCCTTCCAGCCCGGTGTCTCCGCTTGCTTACTGGTCGCCGCAGGCGGACACGGCCCCTCGGCTGAAGACCATGAAGGCTTCGCTGGACCCTCCTTGTGTCATTTGAGTGCTCTATCCGCTCTGCCTTTGGCACCGCTCGGGTGATTTGTGTTATTCAGAGAACTTGTTCATCCACCCCCTAGTTTGTAGCTTTTCTACCTTTGCTTTCGAACTGCTCTTTGAGCTGCTGTATCAGAATATGTTGTGGTTTCGTTCTCAGCAATGGAACCGGGGAGATGCTCCCTGTTTTTCTAAAAAAAATTATTTTATATGTTATTATATAAAGCTTGGTAAGACTATAAATTTTAGGACGAATGTAATAATATCACTTATTATTTAAATATATTTATAACAAAATGCTCAGCCCCTTTTTATTTTTTGATATCATTGCTGGCCCAACCCAACATTATAATTAGAATCTGCCCAGCAAAATCGTGTATTTCGAGAAAGTGCAAATGGGCTGTAATTTTTTAGGAAATAAAATAAACGGGCCGCATGGACGCTACATTATTTGTTCACCCTGCCCAGCTAATGGCTGTAATTCAAAAAAAAGATCAAATTGACTGTAAATTCTACTGTGCAAAAAAGACTGTAAATTCTGAAAAATGGGTTGAATACGTGCCACATTTTTGGAGGCTGAAATGTGGGCCAATAGGTTGAAGCCAATGCAAGTCGTTGTCAATTTAGTTAACAAATGATTCTGACATGTTAGCCGTTGGATTTACATCCAACGACCGGCATCCATCTTCAATCTCTCGTCTTCTTCCTCCAGCGCCACCGGGACCACCTCGTGCCTCCTGCTACTAGCAGCTCTGCTTAGCACGCTTCGCTATGAAGCGCTACTCCACCGTTGGCCAGGCCATCCGTCCACCCCTCCACACCTCCTGTTCTTCTCCACCGACTGCCGAACCACACCGCACTAGAACCAGTTAACCCTCGTACACCTTTCTGTCTGCGACTCTACTCCCGCGTCTTCCCATCTCCGGCTCGTTGCTGTCCGGGGCCTCGCCGTCGTCCACCACCTTGGATGCGCTCGGCGCGGCGTGGTCAACGTGGTCAACGAACGACACCATCGGAAGTAGACTGTGCATGGAGAGGCTGACAACTGGGTCCACAGCCACACACAAGGAAATGCCTCCTTATTACATGCAAAATAATGATTCCTCCACCTGGCATCTGGGACCCACCGGAAGGGCCTCTGTATTTCGTGAAATAAAGTGCCCCCCGCTGACATGTCGGACCCACCAGCTATCTTCGCATGCAAGGAAGTGCCTCCTTATTACGCACAAAAAAATGAATATTCCCCCTGCCAGCTGGAACCCAGCATAGTGGGAGGCTGACTTGTGGGCCTACCAAGTTGACGGGGACGGAGGGATTTGTCAACTTAGTCAATATGAACGATTCTAGCTCATGTTATAGTACGATATTCATCCAACGGCCATAGTGCTTCAACCTCTGGTCTTCTTGCTCCAGCCGCCCAAACCAGCGCTGGTCATGCCGCGTGCTCCTGCCTCCCATGGCCGGCTGTGATGCCATGGAGGCCTCACCACCCCCTACTACTCCCACCGCTGGCCAGGCCATCCCTCTACTCACCCACACCCCCTGTTATTCTGCGGCGACAGCAGCCTCACACCGCAGCTGAACCAGTGAACCCTCGTACTCCTCTTCGCGTGGGCATCCACTACTGCGTCTTCCCCGGCTCCGAGTCGTCCCCTTCCTAGTCCTCGCCGTCGTCCACCGCCCTGGTGCTCTCGGTGCGGCGTGGTCAACGTGGTCAACGACCGACTTCCATCGGAAGAGTACTGTACGTGGAGAGGTTGACAGCTGGGTCCACGGCAGCCGCAAGGAAGTGCCTCCTTATTACGTGGAAAATAATTATTCCTCCACCTGACAATGGGGACCCATCGGACGGGCCACCAGTATTTTGCGAAAAAAATCGTTTCCCCCTGATTGCTGGGACCCACCGGACGGGCCACCGTATTTCGCGAAAAAACGTTCCCCCCGCTGTCAGCTTGGACCCACCGGAAGTGCCTCCTTATTATGTACAAAAAAATGAATACTCCCCCGGCTAGCTGGGACCCACCTTGCTGGGAGGCTGACTTGTGGGCCTACTAAGTTGACGGGGATGAAGGGCTTTGTCAACTTAGTCAATATGAACGATTCTAGCTCTAGTGACCGTACGATGTCCGTCCAACGGTCGTAGTGCTTCTTCAACCTCTGGTCTTCTTGCTCCAGCCGCCCAAAGCAGCGCCGGTCTGCCTCCCGTGTCCGGCTGTGCTGCCGCAGAGGCCTCACCGCCCCCTACTATTCCCACCGCTGGCCAGGCCCTGCAGCGACAGCAGCCTCACATGGCAGCCGAACCAGTGAACCCTCATAGACCTCTCCGCGCGGGCTTCCACTGCCATGTCGTCCCCTTCCTAGGCCTCGCTGTCGTCCACCGCTGTGGTGCTCTCCGCGCGGCGTGGTCAACGTGGTCAAGGAACGACTTCCATCGGAAGAGTACTGTACGTGGAGAGGCTGACAGCTGGGTCCACGGCCACAACCCAATTTTTTTGTGATTTGCCAAGTAAGTCGCTTTGTCAGGCCTGTTGGGCTGCAAATCTTTCAAGACGAGGAGAGCTTTCATTCGGCTGGCCGAGAAAATGGCCCATCAGTAATGAGCAATGGGTTATACATTTTTAAAACACATCAAACCGGCAATTAGTTTCAAATATCTTTTTTTTTCATTTCAAGATTTTAAATTACATTAATTGTTATGCGTGGAGAATTTGTTGGATTTTATATTGATATACATTTATTTTTAAAATCAATTTGAATGTGAGTCGAAATTTCGGGATTAAAAACAGTTCGGACCGCACCGAAATATGCAAAATTTCGTATAATTTTTTAACCGTTGCCACAATATGGGCTGTAATGCTAACAAAAAGAATATGGGCTCCAAAAAAACCTTAAGAATTAGCAAATGGGCTGTAAATTATTATAAATAATGGCAAATGGGCTGTATGTTGTTTTCCATAGATTTGAGGCTTTCCTAAAAAAAGGTTGACGCACAAGCACTAACTGTTGGATGTCCATCCAATGACCGTCGTGCTTCTTCAATCTCTGCTCTTCCTGCTGCAGCCGCTCAAACAAGCGCCGGTGGGACTGCCTGCTCCCTCCTCCTCATGGCCGGTTGTGCTGCCGCGCATGCCTCACCGCCCGACCGTACTCCCATCGCTGGCCTAGCCATCCCTCTACTCACCTACACCTGCTGTTATTCTCCGGCGACGGCAGACGAACCAGTAAACCCTCATATAGTCGTACTCCCCTCCGCGTGGGAAACAACTGCCGAGTCTTCCCTGCCTCTATGTCGTCCCCTTCCTAGGCCTCGCCGTCGCCCACCGCCCTGGTGCTCTCGACGCGGCGTGGTCAATGTGGTCAAGGAATGACTTCCATCGGACGTGGAATGTACATGGAGAGGCTGACAGCTGGGTCCACGGCCGCAGCAAGGAAGTGCCTCCTTATTACGCGGAAAATAATGATTCCTCCACCTGACAGCTGGGACCCACCAGACGGGCCACTGTATTTCACGAAAAAACGTTTCCCACTGACTGCTGGGACCCACCAGCTACATCTTCGCACGCAAGAAGTGCGTCCGGGCAAAAAAAATGATTCGCCCCCTGACTGCTGGGACCCACCAGCTACATCTTCACAGACAAGGAAGTGCCTGACAGTCGGGACCCACCTGGTCGAAGCGTACGTAGCGTTGTCATTCTGGTCGCGAATGTGTACGTACATACTGGTCGATGTAGAGGCGCGCACGTGTCGTAGTAGAGGCGCGCACGTAGCATTTACACGTACGTACAGCGGCCAGGGTGCAAGAAAGAAAATACGGCCACATATGTGTACATACGGGCGGGGTCTCGAACGCCTACTCGCGCATACGTACGGCCAGGGCTCGTGTACATGGCTGGGTCGGAATGGAGAAACAGTGCCGTCGTCGTGTTCATGGGGAGGCAACGGAATGCGTCATGTTCATGGGGAGGCAACGGAATGCGTCGTGTTCATCGGGAGGGCTTGGACAGAACAGGCGATGGAAACGAGGCCTGGCGTACCGCAGAACGGAGGAAACGGCCTTGTGTTCGACCGGCCACGTTCGAAACGGGATCCTGTTCATCGGGAGGGGTCTGGCGTACCGCAAAACGGAGGAAACGGACCTCCTACAGTCGAAACGGGGGTCCTATTGATCGGGAGGGGTGTGGCGTACCGCAAAACGGACGAAACAGACTTGTGTTGGAGCGCTACGGTCGAAACGGGGGTCCTGTTCATCGGGAGGGGTGTGGCATACCGCAAAACGGGACTCCACGGGATACTGTTCATCTCCACCGTTGACCCCCCTCCAGCCTCCACGGGCTCCTGTTCATCTAGCCTCCACGGGCTCCTGTTCATCCAGCCTCCACCGCGCGCTACTCCACCGGCTACTGTTCAACCACCCCTCCACCGTCTACTGTTAATCCAGCTCTCCACACTACGGGGTCCTGTTCAACCACCCCTCCACGGGCACCCCTCCACCGTCTACTGTTCATCCAGCCCTCCACACCACGGAGTCCTGTTCAACCACCCCTCCGTGGGCACCCCTCCACCGTCTACTGTTCATCCAACCCTCCACACCACGGGGTCCTATTCAACCACCCCTCCATCGTCTACTGTTCATCCAGCCCTCCACACCACGGGGTCCTGTTCATCCACCCCTCCACGGGCACCCCTCCACCGTCTACGGTTCATCCAGCCCTCCACCACACCACGGGGTCCTGTTCATCCAGAGGCAACGCCACCGCTCACTGTTCATCCAACCCCCCCCCCCCTGCAACGCTCACTGTTCATCCCATCGATCGGCTTCAGTTAGCAGCAGTAGCAAAGGAATCGCTCGATCGGGTTCAGTTAACAGCCATCGATCAATCACTCGGGTTCAGTAACGCGTAGCCTGCAGTGAATCGCTCGGGTTCAGTTAGAGCCCAACGCCTCGCTCGGGTTCAGTTAGAGCCAATGCCTCGCACACACGCGCATACGTGTACGAGAGAAATGCGCATCGCTCGGCCCCCGACCTCCCACCGTAACCGGGAACTCCCTGAAATTTTTCTCCCCCTCGCTTCTACCACGGGTTTTTCCATCATGGACGGCCCAAAGAATGTCATGCAACTGCGTCTTCGGCCCGCCCAGGATGAAAATCCCATTTTCTGTCATGATTTTTTGTCATAGAAGTAGGAGCCCACCACATCTATGATGATACCGGGTTTTGCCACAATTATCGTCATGGAAGTGTCATATGTATGACAGATTTTTTTGTTCGGCCCAAAATGTCACGGATGTGTCTTTTTTGGTAGTGCATATGCTTTGATCACACTATCAAAACGTTTATTCCAACTCCGAGAGGCTTGCACCAGTCCATAAATGGATCGCTGGAGCTTGCACACTTTGTTAGCACCCTTTGGATCAATAAAACCTTCAGGTTGCATCTTATACAACTCTTCTTCTAGAAATCCATTCAGGAATGAAGTCTTTACATCCATTTGCCCAATTTCATAATCATAAAATGCGGCAATAGCTAACAATATTCGGACGGACTTAAGCATCGCTACAGGTGAGAAGGTCTCATTGTAATCAACTCCTTGAACTTGTCGAAAATCTTTCGCAACAAGTCGAGCTTTGTAGACAGTAACATTACCATCATTGTCTGTCTTCTTCTTGAAAATCCATTTATTCTCGATGGCTTGGCGATCATCGGGCAAGTCAACCAAAGTCCACACATTGTTCTCATACATGGATCCCATCTCAGATTTCATGGCTTCTAGCCATTTTGCGGAATCTGGGCTCATCATCGCTTCCTCATAGTTCGTAGGTTCGTCATGGTCTAGTAACATGACCTCCAGAACAGGATTACCATACCACTTTGGTGCGGATCTTACTCTGGTTGACCTACGAGGTTCGGTAGTAATTTGATCTGAAGTTTCATGATCATCATCATTAGCTTCCTCACTAATTGGTGTAGGTGTCACAGGAACCGGTTTCTGTGATGAACTACTTTCCAATAAGGGAGTAGGTACAGTTACCTCATCAAGTTCTACTTTCCTCCCACTCACTTCTTTCGAGGGAAACTCCTTCTCTAGAAAGGATCCATTCTTAGCAACAAAAGTCTTGCCTTCGGATCTATGATAGAAGGTGTACCCAACTGTTTCTTTTGGGTATCCTATGAAGACACATTTCTCCAATTTGGGTTAGAGCTTATCGGGTTGAAGCTTTTTTACATAAGCGTCGCAGCCCCAAACTTTAAGAAACGACAACTTTGGTTTCTTGCCAAACCACAGTTCATAAGGAGTCGTCTCAACGGACTTAGATGGTGCCCTATTTAACGTGAATGCAGCCGTCTCTAAAGCATAACCCCAAAATGATAGCGGTAAATCAGTAAGAGACATCATAGATCGCACCATATCTAGTAAAGTACGATTATGACGTTCAGACACACCATTACGCTGTGGTGTTCCGGGTGGCGTGAGTTGCGAAACTATTCCGCATTGTTTGAAATGAAGACTAAACCCGTAACTCAAATATTCTCCTCCACGATCAGATCATAGGAATTTTATTTTCTTGTTACGATGATTTTTGTAACACCCCAAAAATTTAACCATGATTTATTAATTAAAATTTTTCCATGGTAAATTAATTTTTTTCTGGATTTTCTTTTGATTCAGAACCACTCTTTTCTCCTGAATTGTGGAGTTTTCACCCCAAGTGAAAACTTTCCAAAAATATTGTTGGATTTGTATACCTTCTTAAGAAACATTCCTTTTATCAGTGGAATTATGTATATAATTATTTATTATTATTTTTCCTGAGCTTTATTTCTTTAAAAATGGTTTTTCATAAGTCTAAGAGCCTCTTTTGGACTACAACCTATATAAATATTTCTTTAAAAATTCCACCAAAATTTGGGGATGTTAGTAGTAGTGTATAATTCAACTTTATGCAAAAACCCATTGGTGTTCTTTGAAAAATTTGAGCAAACCATCCTCATCTTCATTCTGGTTCAGTTTGGTGATTTATACTGCAACCATATTTTATCTTGCTCTTATTGCCTTGGGATTTGTCCTGCTTGAATTACACCCTACCAAACCCTTAAGTCCAGGATTTGGGAACCATTTGAAGATTTTAAGCACATGCAATAATGCCCTTTATTTTCTGTCCAGATTTGGTTTTCTCAAAAACTTGCACTAGGGAGTTTTTGTTTTTGTCAAACTAATCGTGCCACCATCACCTACATCTAAAGAGACTCTGATCTGGAGATTTTGGCCACCAGAAGAGATCCCCAGATGCCCATGGCATTCTGTCGAGCACCTTGTGTGCATGGCCAGTTTTGGTATACTATTTAGTTTACATTGTGGACTTGATCCCCTGACCCAGCAGCCATGTCCACTAATCTCCTAGCCACCTCTCAACTTATTATGTTAATTTGCATTGTCACCCAAGCCCTCTAGGCCACCATGGCATTCCATCGAGCACATGGCGCGTGTGCTCTGGGCGCGCCCAGAGCGCATGTTTTGCACGCGCGCGCGCGCAACCAAGCCGCCGCGTTCGCTTACCTCGCGCCCTGGCCTTTGCTCGCCTGCAGAGCCACGCCCGTCCTCAACCGCTCACCAGAACCATCCAAGTCGCCCCTGGCGCCCTACAACGCCGCCGTCAGAGCCCCCTTGGCGGCACGCCGGCGTCCGCAGCACGCTCCTGCCATGGCCGACACTGTCCCGACCACCCTCGACGCTAGCTGCCCCTGGAACAGCTCAAGCTCATCCGCTTGCCCTGCCAGACCCCGCCAGCCATCGCCATGCGCCCGTGGCTACAGAACGGCGGTTCGCCGTTCCTATCCATTGCCGCCATCGAACCAACCTCGACTGCCTATAAAAGGAGCCCCCGAGCTCGTCCAGACCCTAAGGCAACCTCCGGCCATCTCCCTAGCGCTCCCACAGCCAGCAATCGACGGAGGGAGGCCGTCTTCCTCATCTCCGGCCAGTTCGGCCGCCGCCACGCTCCGTTGTCGTACGTCACGAGCAGAGCCTCCCCTGTCCTTCCAGCGCCACTGTCCGGCTCCCCTCGACCGTGCGGAGCCACCCAACACCCCAGCCTCGACCGGGAGCCACCGTAGCCCAAGCCCCCAATTGTTCCTGACACCACCGTCCGCCGCGGAGCTCGCCGCCGGCGACCCCCGCCAGCCTATCGACCATTGGGAGGGCCGCCCTGGACCAGCGGATCCACCCCGCCCTCAGAATCCCACGGGGAGCCGCCGTTCGTCGGCGGCAATCGCCGGAGCCCCGCCACCGCTCGGCCAGAGGAAAAGGAGGCGCGGCCAACTAGTCAAACCTGACCAGTGGGCCCAAGGGACCCACTGTTAGTGACTCACGAGTCGACCCGCGCTGGCTTAAGTGGAAACGTGTTCCACCGAATACGCCTTCGCTAGGGGAAAGCGTAAGCCCCTGAACCATTTTCTTTTTCTGTTTTTTTTATTAAAAATAGACTTTTGACTAAACTTTGACTGGCTATAACTTTTTAAATATAAGTCCAATTGGTTTGATTCTTTTTCTGTTGTTCCTCCAATTTTGTCTAGTTTATTTTCATATTTATTTGAAAATTTTCTGAACAACTCTTTTGTACTATTTTGAAACTATGTGTTGATTTGAAATTTTTTCTTAAATAGGATTTTGGAGAGGGAAACAACTTTTAAAAAGTGCACCCCACTTACATACTCTTGAAGGCTAGCATTCTGAACTCTGGCATAATATTGTTGTGTGTTGTGTGATACGGTTACAACACCACCTTGACACGAAGTATTCGTTATTTTATGTGATGACATGATCATACTCATGAGTGCATAATGAAGATTCCTTGCTGTTGGAATTTGATATGCTTGTGATAGTAATCACCCTTGTATGCCTTTCATGCCTACCGGAAGGAGTACGGGAAAGTCTCTGTCTTGGGTAGACATGAGCTTGTCTGTAGTTCTTCGTCGAGACAGTTATGTCCGGTGAGGCATGGTGAGGTATGATGAGTGGTGATTCTGTCTGATTGGTGTGAAATATATTTCTTATGCTTATCATGCAGGAAATGCTTTAACCTCCTGAGTTGACCATAGGTCAAGTCTTGTTCCAGTAACCCCCATACTTTTTTTGTACAACCACTTGTCCCTGCCGCAGCTAGGGTACGGTTCAGTAAGTTGTCAACCCCTTCCTAGCACACACCGTACAGAGAGGCCATGGTGGAAGATACCGGCTGCATCCGGTAGGCATGCCACCTGGTCCGGGGCATGGGTTTTTCCGGTTGGAGCAAAGGGGGTAGCTCCCCTAGTTTGCACGCGTTATAAATTTTGTGATCCCATGCTCGTCGAGGTTGTAGCCTCCCCACTTAGAGTTTCGCTTAGCAAGTGTCGTGGGTGATTCCAGACACCGGTAAGTTAGGCTGGTGTGTGCGGTCAGGTGTGTTTTCAATTAAAAGACCATAGACGGAATTAGTCCCGATGGACTAAACGAATTCGTTACTCGTGGGTAAAGAGTACACCCTCGGCAGAGATTATATCTATTCGAATAGTTGTGTCCATGGTTAAGGACTACAGTCTGGGATGGGTCAAGTGTCGGTCTTCGGAGGAAAAATTGCTAAACCAGAACATGGATCATGACTTATGACTCATGATGATTATGATTACTATTATTATGGACTAACCATTTACATTATTTGAATTATTGAGTATCCCTCGGACGGTTCTACCTCCTGGATATTCACTGTGATTATTCACTTATAAGCCCTTTATGTGGTGTCGCTCAGACGCCCGACTGTGGCATGCTTGTTATTTAAAATGCTTATAAGCCCTTTATGTGGTGTCGCTCAGACGCCCGACTGTGGCATGCTTGTTATTTAAATTATTTATAAGCCCTTTATGTGGCGTCGCACAAACGCCCGACTGTGGCAGGCTTGTTATTTATTTTATTTATAATCCCTTTATGTGGTGTCGCTCAGACGCCCGACTGTGGCATGCTTTATATTATTATCCTTTTGAGGCATCGCTTCAGACACTCGATTGGTGCATTCTATTTCTACTCCCTTATTGCATATCCATGTTGTATATGAATAACCTGCTTGCGTGCATCATGGATTTCTATTTTGTGACTGACGTTGTGATCATAGAATATTTCAGAGCATGATTATCATTTGTTATATTATACCTATGTTCGTAATGTTTGCGAGTACATTCAAAGTACTCACTGGCTTGTCCCTGGCTATTGTCTTGGCCAGATTTCTTGCATGGAGAGGAGCGTTGCGATGATAGCCCCAGAACCTACACAATGGTGATAGCAGCCTCGTTAAGATAGGAGTTATCCAGGTCAGCTGTTCCTATGGGAAATGGAGTCCCATAGACACTGATGAACCACAAACCGCTTCCGCCAGTAGCTACTAGAAACCTTGTGTTATATACATAGGCCAGAATGGTCTTGTACTACATATTTTGTATTTTGCTTGGAGTTTCTGTATCAAGTTGGTGTCTCATCAGCTAACAGTAATCCTGGGGCTGGTGAGCACAAGGGCCATTTTTCAGGAAATTAATATCCTGAAAATCCGGTCCTGACAATTTTCCACTTCACTCTAAAATTCTTTGAACTTTTCAAATGTTTTAGACTTATGTTTCATCAAGTAGATATACCCATATCTGCTCAAATCATCTGTGAAGGTGTGAAAATAACGATATCCGCCATGAGCCTCAACATTCATCGAACCACATACATCAGTATGTATGATTTCCAACAAATCTATTGCTCGCTCCATTCTTCCGGAGAATGGTGTTTTAGTCATCTTGCCCATGAGGCATGGTTCGCAAGTACCAAGTGATTCATAATCAAGTGATTCCAAAAGTCCATCAGAATGGAGTTTCTTCATGCACCAATATGACCCAAACTACAGTGCCACAAATAAGTTGCACTATCATAATCAACTCTACATCTTTTAGCTTCAATACTGTGAATATGTGTATCTTCACTATCGAGATTCAAAAAGAATAGACCACTCTTTAAGGGTGCATGACCATAAAGATATTACTCATATAAATATAACAACCATTATTCTCTGATTTAAATGAATAATCGTCTCACATTAAACAAGATCCAGATATAATGTTCATGCTCAACGATGGCACAAAATAACAATTATTTAGGTCTAAAACTAATCTCGAAGGTAGATGTAGCGGTAGCATGCCGACCGCGATCACATCGACTTTGGAACCATTTCCCACGCGCATCGCCACCTCATCCTTTGCTAATCTTCGCTTAATCCGTAGTCCCTGTTTCGAGTTGCAAATATTATCAACAGAACCAGTATCAAATACCCAGGCACTACTACGAGAATTAGTAAGGTACACATCAATAACATGTATATCACATATACCTTTGTTCACCTTGCCATCGTTCTTATCCGCCAAATACTTGGGGCAGTTCCGCTTCCAGTGACCAGTCTGTTTGCCGTAGAAGCACTCAGTCTCAGGCTTAGGTCCAGACTTGGGTTTCTTCTCCTGAACAACAACTTGTTTGCCATTCTTATTGAAGTTCCCCTTCTTCTTCCCTTTGCCCTTTTTCTTGAAACTGGTGGTCTTGTTGACCATCAACACTTGATGCTCCTTCTTGATTTCTACCTCCGCAGCCTTTAGCATCGCGAAGAGCTCGAGAATCATCTTATCCATCCCTTGCATGTTATAGTTCATCACGAAGCTCTTGTAACTGGTGGCAGTGATTGAAGAATTCTGTCAATAACACTATCATCCGGAAGATTAACTCCCGGTTGAATCAAGTGATTGTTATACCCAGACATTCTGAGTATATGCTCACTGACAGAACTATTCTCCTCCATCTTGCAGCTGTAGAACTTATTGGAGACTTCATATCTCTCAATCCGGGCATTTGCTTGAAATATTAACTTCAACTCTGTCACATCCCTAGTTCTAGTATGCTCTGAGCTAGCTAGCCATGTGTTGCATCATGTTTAAATTCTTATGAATTTGAATTGGGGACTGTGGAAACCCTAGCACAGATGAATCAAACTAGGTTCAAATAAAAATATCATTTTCAATGAACCCGAAATTCCTTTGGAAAAGTTCATCATTTTTGAATTGGTCTAGAACCTCTGCCAAAAATGATAAACATTTTCCTAGGTCACTTTGGAATTTTGAATGAATTCATAAAGTATTTGAATTTGGGCATTTAATTGCTATAAATAATTAAAATGCCCAAATAATTCTGAAAGTGGTTGAGGGCTATTGGAAATATTTTCAAACGTGCCCACAATTATTTTCAGGGTTTTTGAAAATGCCTTAGCATTTTATTTAAGTCAAAACAATTACAGAAAAATAGAAAAGAGAACAGAAAAATAAAACAGAACACAAACTTACCTGTAGCCTACCTCGGCCCAGTTACTGTGAAGCCCAACCCACGCAGCCATCTGCCAGTCATCGTCCTCCTCTTGACAGAAGGACGCGAGGGCGTGTGCCCACCGCGCGCCGGCACGCGCCGGCCACCTCCTGCTTACCTGCTCGCCGCTGGAGGCAACCGAGGGCGCCACGCACTCCCCTCGACCCCTTGCACCTCTCCCCTCTCTCCCAGGACTCCCTCTCCCTCCTCTGCTTGCTTCCGCGGCACCACCGAGTGCTGCCGTCGCCGCCGCTCATCGTTGCCGCGTCCACCGGCCCTCCCTCGCCCATCCAGCGTGTCCAGAAGAACCGCCGCGGTCCGCTACATCGTCTGGCCCGAGCCCCGAGCGCTCGCGCGCCTCGACGCGACCACCCCGACCTTGTCTTCGTCGTTCGGCCACCGAGATCGCCGGCGACCTCCCGTCCACATCAGCCCCTCCCCGAGCTCACCGACTCGCTCGTCATGTTCTACGTGAGCTTCTGATCATCCACCCCCTCTCCGTTCTCTCTCTTGCACTCTGTAGCCGCCACGCCCCTCTCGCCCGACTGTGCCGCCGCCTGCACTCGCCGCCGACACGGCTCCAACGACCATTTGGTCTGAGCGTCATGTCCAACAAACTCGCTGCCTCGCGTAGCCGCTATAGGGGTCACACACGCGCTTACACAGCCACTGCTTCTGCATCACCGCGCTCACCCGATCGCCGCCGCCGCCGCCCCGAGCTCATTTCCGGCGAGCTCCGGCCGTCCCCGCTGCCACCACATGCCGCGCTGGATGCGGGTGAGCTCCAGCTCCCCGCAGCTGCCCTCGGCCGCTCATTTGGGCGCCAGGGAAGCGATCCCGACGCGCTCCGCCGTGTCTGGACTCGCCGGCGGCTAAACGCCGGCGACCGCTGACCCATTGACCGGCGTGGGTTGACCCCACTGCCCGGTTTGACCTCCCCCTCTCTCTCACTGACTTGCGGGCCCCGCCCGACCAATTACCCTAGTTAGCACTAATTAGCTAGTTAGGTTAGTTACTACAGTCACTGACTAGTGGGCCCTGCCCAGTTAGTTAGGGCTAACTAACTTAGTTAGTTGACTGGGTCACTGACTAGTGGGTCCCACTTGTCAGGTTTGACCTGGTCGACGCCTGTTGACTGCCGACGTCACCCTGACACAGTGCTGACGCAATAATGTAATTTCTGGATTAAAAAAAATTCTGGAGATTCCTAAAATTGCTTTAAACTTGCAAAAATCATAAAAATTCAACCGTAGCTCAGAATGAAATAAATTATATATGGAAAATTATCAAAAAAAATCCAATCTATCCATCTGTACCATTTTCATGCGTGTTAGAACAACTTAAGGCCACTATTTAGGACAAATCAAATGAATGGTATTTAAATAACCACATGTGGAGTTTGAATTTGAACTTTGGGTTCAAACCAACTTCATTTAATTGTGTTGCTAGTTTCATTAGCTCAATCAACAACATATTGCCATGTCATTAACATGCATCATATTGTGCATTGCATTGATTGTGTTCCTTCTCTGTTGCCGGTGGTTGTCCCCTCTCGATAGGCGTTGTACCGACGCTATGATCGTTGACACTGATGAAGACCCAATGATATCTTCAGAAGTGCCAGGCAAGCAAAACCCCCTTGTTCATTCTGATACAATCCCACTCTCTTAGTCCTGCTCTCTTTTACTGCATTAGGACAACAACGATTAAACTGTTACATGTTGCGGTAGTTGAACCCCTTTCCTCTGCATGACCTGTCATTGCCACAGTAAATAAATGAAACCCACTAGCATGAGTAGGAGTTGTTTGAGCCCTGATGTGCCTACTCATTGATGCTTGTTTGTCATGCCTGCTACTGCTTAGAGTTGAGTCAGGTTTGATTCATCGGGGATGAATTGGAATGGCGATGAACATGTCCTACTGTGTGTGAGCTAAGTGTGTGAACATGATTTGGTAAAGGTAGCGGTGAGAGGCCATGCAGGAGGACATGGTGGGTTGTCTCATTGAAACCGATCTCAGGAACTGAGTTCTGTGTTTGTGATCCATGAAACAGCTACTACCACACATTGGGCCCTAAAATATGACCCCGCTTGACTTACTGACCCCTCTCGTCCTCTGTCCAGGAGTTGCAACTAGTTTCTGGTGTTTATAGGATATGTGTTGGTGGCCGTGCGTAGCATTGACCCCAGGGGTGGGCTATGATGCGGTAGATACACCGTGGCACGGTGTACCGGGAACCCGTTTGGTGTCTCGGGAACCTGCACACATCGTTTGGGGCTGTGAGCGAAACTCCGGCTGGATCTCCTCACGGATGGAACCCGAATAGGCGATAAACCTGGACTAGAGACTTGTGTGGTTAGTCAGGTCGTGGTCTACACCCACGCCGGCTTTCGCTTAACGTCTGCCGAGCACATGTCGTGTGCAGACGCTAAGTGGTGGAAACATGTGTGAAGAAGTACACCCCTGCAGGGTTATAAATGATCTATTCTAATAGCCGTGTCCACGGTAAAGGACTTCTGGGTTGCCTATAACAGTTCATGGACAAGTGAAAGTGGATACTCTAAAATGCGCAAGATAAGCGTGAGTGCTATGAATGGCGCTCTCGCGGGGAGACGGGAGCGGATCCATATTGGTGTATTGATATGGTGAATATGTGGACTTGTGTGCGCCACCTCAAAAGAGTTACTTGCAGTCATAGTTTAAGATAGCCGCCGAGTCAAAGCTGGCTTGCTGCAGTTAAACTCCACCACCCCTCTTTGTTGATACCGATGCATATGTAGCTAGTTCTGATGTAAGTCTTGCTGAGTACTTTTGTACTCACATTTTCTTAATTTATGTTTTGCAGAGAGACTTCAGTCTCGCTAGTAGTTTCGCCTGGACTTCGACGTTTAGCTTGATACCTCAGCTACGATCTTGTGCCCTCGGCAGGATCTGGTAGATAGTCAGGCTTCTTAGCCTTTTTCATTTGTAGATGTCTGTACTCAGACATGCTAAGCTTCCGCATGTGCTTTGATTTGTATGCTATGATTGTTGGGTCATGAGACCCATGTTTGTAATATCTCACTCCTCGGAGCCTAATGAAAAAATACTTGAGTCGTAGAGTTATGTTGTGATGCCATGTTGTATTTACACATATTGTGTGTATGATTGAAATGCTTGGTATGTGTGGGATCCGACAATCTAGTTGTTTATCCTTGTCAGCCTATCTTATGGGGAAATGTAGTCTAGTGCTTCCATGAGCCATAGTAGTCCGCTACAGCCCGGTTCACCGGAGTCCTGCTAGCCCAGCACTACTGCTCAGGACACTTGACTAGCCGGCATGTGTTTCACTTCATTCCTGTGTCTGTACCTTCGGGGAAATGTCACGCGGTGACATCCGGAGTCCTGCCTAGCCTGCTACAGCCCGGGTTCCCGGAGTCCTGTTAGCCCAGTGCTACAACCTGGATTCACACGCTGCTGACCGATATGCTCGATGTGATTCATGTATGCTTGTCCCCATAGGTTGGTGCCGCTTTGGGTTCACGACTAGCCATGTCGGCCCGGGTTCTCTGTCATATGGATGCTAGCGACACTATCATATACGTGAGCCAAAAGGCGCAAACAGTCCCGGGCCATGGTAAGGTGACACCCATGGGAATACCATGCGTGGGGCCGCAAAGTGATATGAGGTGTTACCGGTTAGATCGTTGTGACTTGGAATCGGGGTCCTGACAAACTCCTGGAACATCTCATATGCTCCATGATGTTCAAAACATCGTTGAAGTCCCGGTTCTAAGCCGTAAAGCATGACACACTGAATTATCGAGTAGTCATCAGCTTTGCTCTGCGAGACGTTCATAACATCTGGTGTTGCTCCTGCAGCAGGTTTGGCACCTAGCAGTGCTTCCAGGACGCAATTCTTTTGTGCAACAATGACGATAATCCTCAAGTTACGGACCCAGTCCATATAATTGCTACCATCATCTTTCAACTTTGCTTTCTCAAGGAACACATTAAAATTCAACGGAACAATAGCACATGCCATCTATCTACAACAAACATAGACATGCAAAATACTATCAGGTACTAAGTTCATGATAAATTAAAGTTTAGTTAATCAAATTATTAAAGAACTCCCACTTAGATAGACATCCCTCTAATCATCTAAGTGATCACGTGATCCATATCAACTAAACCATGTCCGATGATCACGTGATATGGAGTAGTTTTCAATGGTGAACATCATTATGTTGGTCATATCTTCTATATGATTCATACTCGACCTTTCGGTCTCTAGTGTTCCGAGGCCATATCTGCATATGCTAGGCTCGTCAAGTTTAACCCGAGTATTCTCCATGTGCAAAATTGGCTTGCACCCGTTCTATGTGAACGTAGAGCTTATCACACCCGATCATCACGTGGTGTCTCGGCACGATGAACTTTCACAATGCTGCATAGTCAAGGACAACACTTGTACCTTGAAATTTAGTGAGAGATCATCTTATAATGCTACCGTCGATCTAAGCAAAATAAGATGCATAAAAGATAAACATCACATGCAATCAATATAAGTGATATGATATGGCCATCATCATCTTGTGCTTGTGATCTCCATCTCCGAAGCACCGTCATGATCACCATCCTCACTGGCGCGACACCTTGATCTCCATCGTAGCATCGTTGTCGTATCGCCAAATATTGATTCTATGACTATCGCTACAACTTAGTGATAAAGTGAAGCCATTACAGGGCGATTGCATTGCATACAATAAAGTGACAACCATATGGCTCCTGCCAGTTGCCGATAACTCGGTTACAAAACATGATCATCTCATACAATAAAATATAGCACCATGTCTTAACCATATCACATCACAACATGCCCTGCAAAAACAAGTTAGACGTTCTCTACTTTGTTGTTGCAAGTTTTACATGGCTGCTACGAGCTGAGCAAGAACCGTTCTTATCTACGCATCAAAACCACAACGATAGTTTGTCAAGTTGGTGTTGTTTTAACCTTCTCAAGGACCGGGCGTAGCCACACTCGATTCAACTAAAGTTGGAGAAATTGACACCCGCCAGCCACCTGTGTGCAAAGCACGTCGGTAGAACCAGTCTCGCGTAAACGTACGCGTAATGTCGGTCCGGGCCGCTTCATCCACCAATACCGCCGAACCAAAGTGTGACATGCTGGTAAGAAGTATGACTTGTATCGTCCACAACTCACTTGTGTTCTACTCATGCATATAACTTCTACGCATAAACCTGGCTCGAATGCCACTGTTGGGGAACGTAGTAATTTCAAAAAAATTCCTACGCACACACAGGATCATGGTGATGCATAGCAATGAGAGGGGAGAGTGTGTCCACGTAACCTCGTAGACCAAAAGAGGAAGCGTTAGCACAACGCGGTTGATGTAGTCGTACGTCTTCACGATCCGACCGATCCAAGTATCAAACGCACGACACCTCCGAATTCAGCACATGTTCAGCTCGATGACGTCTCACGAACTCCGATCCAACAGAGCTTCACGGGAGAGTTTCGTCAGCACGATGGCGTGATGACGGTGATGATGATGCTACCGACGCAGGGCTTCGCCTAAGCACCGCTACGATATGATCGAGGTGGATTATGGTGGAGGGGGGCACCGCACATGGCTGGGAGAGATCAACAGATCAACTTGTGTGTCTATAGGTGCCCCCTGCCCCCGTATATAAAGGAGCAAGGGGGGAGGCCGGCCGGCCCGTGTAGGCGCACCAGGAGGAGTCCTACTCCTAGTAGGAGTAGGACTCCCCTCTTTCCTACTCCTACTAGGAGGGGGAAAGGAAGGGGGAGAGGGAGAAGGAAAGGGGGGCGCTGCCCCTCCTCTCCTAGTCCAATTCGGACCTTACTGGGAGGGGCACGTGGCTTGCCAAAGGCCAGCCATCTCTTTCTCCACTAAGGCCCATAAGGCCCACTATTTCTCCCAGGGGGTTCCGGTAACCCTCCGACACTCCGATTTTCTCCGAAACCACCTGGAACACTTCCGGTGTCCGAATATAGTATCCAATATATCGATCTTTACGTCTCGACCATTTTGAGACTCCTCATCATGTCCGTGATCATATCCGGGACTCGGAACTACCTTCGGTACATAAAAACACAAAAACTCATAATACCGATCGTCACCAAACTTTAAGCCTGCGGACCCTACGGGTTTGAGAACTATGTAGACATGACCGAGACACGTCTCCGGTCAATAACCAATAGTGGAACCTGGATGCTCATATTGGCTTCCACATATTCTATGAAGATCTTTATCGGTCAAACCGCATAACAACATACATTGTTCCCTTTGTCATCGGTATGTTACTTGCCCGAGATTCGATCATCGGTATCTTAATACCTAGTTCAATCTCGTTATCGGTAAGTCTCTTTACTCGTTCCGTAATACATCATCAAGCAACTAACTCATTAGTTACAATGCTTGCAAGGCTTATAGTGATGTGCATTACCGAGTAGGCCCAGAGATACCTCTCCGACAATCGGAGTGACAAATCCTAATCTTGATCTATGCCAACTCAACAAGTACCATCGGAGACACCTATAGAGCACCTTTATCATCACCCAGTTACATTGTGATGTTTGGTAGCACACAAAGTGTTCCTCAGATAATCAGAAGTTGCATAACCTCATAGTCATAGGAACATGTATGAGTCATGAAGAAAGCAATAACAGTAAACTAAACGATCAAGTGCTAAGCTAACGGAATGGGTCAAGTCAATCACATCATTCTCCTAATGATGTGATCCCATTAATCAAATGACAACTCATGTCTATGGTTAGGAAACTTAACCATCTTTGATTAATGAGCTAGTAAAGTAGAGGCATACTAGTGACACTCTGTTTGTCCATGTATTCACACATGTACTAAGTTTTCGGTTAATACAATTCTAGCATGAATAATAAACATTTATCATGATATGAGGAAATAAATAATAACTTTATTATTGCCTCTAGGGCATATTTCCTTAACCAGTTGGCACACCATGCCCTGCCGCCTCCCATGCCCTACTCATCCTCGGAGGAGTCCCCGACCTCGGCGGTGCCGTACATTACACGGCGGCAAGTAGGACACGTGGCTGACGATGCTCCCGTCGTCGGCCGCCATCGTGGCCAGCGCTTGTGCGGCCGCGTCCGCGTCTGGCTATGCCGCTATTGCGTCGCGAGCGGCGACTTGAGTGAGGGCGGCAACCTCGAGCTTCATCCCCGAAGACAAAGCTCTCCTGCAAAGTGTTTGCGCTCGCGGTCATGGCGGATGTGGTGCCAGGTAGCAGGACGATGTGCTATCTTCCATGCAAGGCACATGCATCTTTCTAGTTTCCTATAAACTTGGTCAAATTTTATGAAGTTTGACTTAAGTCAAACCTAGTATGCAGAGTCAATAAAAACAGAGGGAGTATCTTACTCCGTGACAAAGACGGAAGGGAAAATGAGACAACTTATTGTTTATTTGAGCCATTCAAGTATAATCATGCGGCGTTGCTTATTTCTCATTCCTCTCCAACCCTCTTCTCAATCGATCATGCAGCCCTGCGGTCGAGTCCATCCTCCCGCATGCGTCATTTGAACATTCTGGCGAGTATCATTCGCTTGTATTTCCAATGTTGTAATTTGTACGACATGCATACAAACAAACGGTTCGTTTAAAGTTTCACTTTGCCTCCACTACGTGTCGCTTCCCATCTTAGTTTTGACATCCCATTCGGTTCATGCCCCGACACATCTTGACGGGATCGATTGATGTTTGAGAGGTCAATTGTCTGTCGTGCAAGGATATAAAGGTTTGGTCTGTTTCTATGATAGAATGATAGAAATGACCCGCGGGGGGGGGGGGGGGGTCTATGGGGATCAGAGGGAGTATATTGTATGTTCATAAGCGAAACGAACATATTGTACCCACCCTAGTCCTTTTTCAATAGATGTTCGGACCCCGAGATGAAATCGAGAGAAAACGAGTGGGTGCATGTGTGATACCTAAGGCGGATTCAAAATTTTGAAACCGATGATCATAGCATCCGCAAATCATATATAAAGGGTATTCAATGTTCGTTTCGCTTTTGAACGTACAATATACTCCCTTTGATCCTTTCTAGTTTACATATAGGTTTTATGTGCAGTCAAAGTATCTCTACTTTGATCAAACTTACAGAAAAAGTATCAACATTCAACAATGCCCAATCAATATTGTTAGATTCGTACGTACTCCTAGATTTGTATTCAAACAGAGATGGGTTCCAATTTGTTTTCAACCACGTGAATGTGCTTGTTCTCGCCCATGCTCTTCCTACTAAGATTTCGCCACGTATAGCCAGTCTAATAGCAACTTTTTTAAGCTCCCTGTCCAATAGTACTAGTGGAGTACTGACAACATCTGTAGTAGAGTATGCAGTGCTCATAGTACTCCCTCCTTCCATTTATATAGGGCCTAAGAGCAAGTCTAATAAGGCCTAGTCAGCAAGCTATAAGACTTGACATGTCATTAAAATCCTACTTGGAGGAGTGAGGAGAGAGAGTGAAGCGGGCTCTTATATTCTATAGCCTGACCATAACACATAGATCAAGAAAAAAAGTATGCATGCAACTCTCTTCCAATCATATACCTTGCTCATGCAAATATTAAATTCTTAGAGCCAACCTAATAGCCATTAAGAGCCAACTTACATGGCACTTTTGCCGATGTGAAGGAGAGAGATGTGAAAAAGTAAGGGGAGTGAGCTCTCATGCAAGAGCCTAGCTATATACGCATTCCTAGGTAAATACAATAAATATGAAGAAAGAGATAGTAGAGAGGAGATGGGAAAAAGTACTAATACAATAACCAACCTTTTAATTTTTTTTGCGGGAAATAGCCAACCTTATAGCCCACACTATTGTATGAGTGCATATAGATGATGGCTATAGATGACATGGCAGTTCCTTATAGCCATCGGCTGGCTATATTATTAACCATGTTCTAATGCGTTTTTCAAAACCGCCTTTGACTATTGACAAGATTAATAGTACATGAGATGTATAATGTGAAAATTATATCATTGGAAGCTCCTTTCACATACTAATTTGACTGTATGCTTTGTGTAAGTTGCATGTCATATATTATTACTCTAACATTTGATCAAAGTTAACCTCGAAAAATGCATTAGGCCCTGTAGATGGAAGGAGGGAGTAGTAGTGGAAGTGGATCCTCTGACGTAGCATCCCTGCCTTACCCTCCCTTTCGGTCACATACTAGCGGACCCATGCTTGCTAGGCCCCGCATGTCAGTTACTCAATGGGTTCGGCCACTTCAGGGGGTCCTCATCCGTAGTATACTCCCTCTATTTTTATTTACTCCGCATAAAACGGAGGGAGTGGTAGTATAAATGACGCGGGTGGGAGAGGGGGAGGGACGTCGGTTTGCTCTCAACTGCGGTCCCACAAGAGAGCAAAAACGCAAGACGAAGCGCGTTCCATTCGGTGAACGACATGGAGGGTCCAGCGTGCTGGGGTGCAACGGGAACACGACAAGAGCGATGTACAGTCAAAACCGATTGACCAGTCATCACTGGAACCACTATTCACACCAGAACCTTCGCTGCCCGGTCCCCTAGCCCACATTCCCCCACCTTTTGATCCCCTAGGCCGCATCAAGCGTCCCTAGTTTGCCAGAAAGCCATGGTGCCCCGCAAGATCACGTACTACAAGATGCTGACACCGGAGCGCCGTACAGAAATCGCGGCGGCGGTCAGTGCCACAGACCTTCGTTCCCAAGATCACTTTGCGGTGGGCCAATCCCCGAGTTCTCTGGAGCCAAGCTACAAGGAGGAGGAAGCCGATCCAATGTTCATGGCGGAGGTTGTGACGCAGAAGGCCCCCGATGGTTATGATAGGATGGACGTCGACTTCGTACCGGCGTCTGGGTCCCCCATGGTGCAGGCGGACTAGCGGTTCAACCTGGCGATACTAAAGGAGGATTGGAAGGCAGAGGCTCAACTCGAAGCGGAGCGCGCGCATGCCGCTGCCATCGAGGCTCTCCTGCAGGAAGAACCGGATGTCGTGGATGTGAACCGGGCAGCGGAGGCTCAACTCAACGCGGAGCGCACGGATGCCGCTGCCATCGAGGCCCTCATGCAGGCGGAACCGGACATCCTAGACTTGAATCGGGCGGCAGAGGCTCAACTCGTCGCGGAGCGCGCGGATGCCACTGCCATCGAGGCCCTCTTGCAAGCGGAACCGGACGTCCTCAACTTGAACCAAGCGGTACTCTCGTCCATGCAGAGTCCCGCATGCTCCGCGTGAACGAGTAGTTGGAGGTCGAGGACAACCACGGTGTGGAGACACACGTCCACAGCTACGACTGGTTCGTGCCGGCAGCCAAAGACGATGAGGCCGTCTCGTTCCATGAGCAGTGATAGTTTTTCTTTATGTTGTTGTTTTTAGGGATCTTTGGCTGTGTAAAAACATATATTTTTATGCAAGTCGCCTGACTTTCATCATTTGGGTCAGTCTACCATTTCAGGCGGTTGGATGAATATCCTACATCTCCTAACCCTTCTTCCTCACCTCTTCTTCCCCAACAGACCACTGCACAGGCCGTACGGATCCACCCCAACATGCGGTTGGATAAACATAACAACAAAAAATATCTATCAGCGGTAGCACGTGTCAGTGAGGGGGCGTTCCCTTGGTTGGGTTTGCGGCGTGCAGGAGCGACTGTGTGAGGGTGCGGTGCGACCGCGACGTGCAGGAGCGACCGTGTGAGGGTGCGGTTCAATGCAAATCATCGTTTGACATGTCAATTAATGCATATTTTTTCTCCAAAGCCCAAAGAGCTAACCATCTCACTCCTCATTGCTTGATTAAGACAACGCCATGCAAACAAACCTTCTCACTTCCGCATGCATGCAAGGGCATATTAATGTCCTTGGTTGCTAGTACGAGGCAAACCCCATCAATTTTTCCTCGATTAGTATTAGTGGCCTTTTGCAAATTGTAATTTTGATATACCGGCCTGGTGTACAAAATATGGAGGTAGTAACTATTTGACTTCCTTCCCCATTGCAGTGACGTCGACGGTATCTCGAACGTTGTGGTTTGGTGAAGTGCGTTCGACGGAGAACACCATTGAGGGAGACCATGGTAAGACATTCGCAAGTGCCGCTTGCAAGCTGAGACAACCGCCTTATTTGCATCTAGGAAGTCCGTTGAACCAAAGGACGCGTAAATGTACTAGTACTACTAGTACACAATAGCGTCGTCCGTCCAGCTTAGTGCGGTGAGGTGGTTTCTCGAAGAAGATGATGGAGAAGCGGAGTCAGCGAAGAGTGAAATGATGGTTGCTTCGTCCATGCTTTGTGATTTGACGCCTCACTGCTTTGTGATTTGTGATAGATGGGACAGGGGAGTAGACTCTGTGTTCTATACTCTACATGCGTCCAAGCACGGTAGAAAGAGGAGAGGCGTTGCATTTTTCTATTCCTTCAATCAATCAATCAGGGAGCTTCGGTTCCATCTTTTTGGCTTTGGCAGCACCATACACAAATGGTTCCCATCGATGAAAAAAGCTATTTTCACATTTGGCTACACATTGTGGATGCACTTAATGGTACCACTTGGTTTTGCTCCTGTGTGCTATCCATACAAATCTCAATTATATTGATCTAAAAAATTATAGAATCAAGATTAGTAAAAAAGAGGTGATTTTGCCACGCGGATGGCGGGGGAGGTTTCTTATTTTTAGAGGACGTTGGCTTGGCGGTTTCCCTAACATGCGGTCCCACGTGTCAGTGCTTTACCAAGCCGATCCATGTCCCACATGAGGCAGAACAACGGCAGAAGCAACACGTGGTTAACCTGAAGAAGCTGAGGGAGAAGCGGATTCAACAACGAGTGAAATGATGGTTGCTTCGTCCCTCCAACTTCTTTTTTTACTAGCATTATTATTACTTCATCCCTCCAACTTAACTGCGGGAAAGGTGCAGCTTTCTGATTTGACGCCTCATTGCTCATTACCACGCCAGCGCCATGACTGGGGTGCTTCACCCCTGCTGCTCTGCACTATACTTCGGTATGGCACGTGGACCCGATAGCTTGATGTCCCACATGTCGGCGAAAGGGACTAGAACATTTATGAAAGCGAGCGCTCCACTCTTATGACGGAGGAGTACACGACACGGCGGCCTAGTGAACTGTCACTTGTACTGTATACTAGTACTATAGTTTTGCTGTTTCGCACGATCCATCGATACAAACCAATTAAGCAGGAAAGGCCGGGATTTTCACACGCGGTAGATGATACTGGCCATACATCTCAAAGGCAATTTTAATGTATGCAAACTGAATAATTAAGTAACAATATGATATCTAGTAAAACTAAAACCACATATGATTTATTGTGTTAGAATGTAGTAGTAGTGCTGTATTGCATTGTTGTTAGATGTAACATGCCAGAACATGTAGAGATGTAGTTTTGGAGGGCCAACAGAGAGAAAACATAATACGGTCACTGAACTTCAGAATACGCTCATTACGGTCACTATATACGTTTTGCGGTGATTATACGGTCACTTGCTCACCGTTCAGCATCGGATTGCACTCTGTTGACCGGCTAAATAGTCTGCGTGGCACCATGTTGACTAGTTAAATTGACCATGTTCCTTGTGGGTCCCACCTATCAGTTTGCATAGGGAAAAGGTCAGATAAACACAAATTTACGCAGGCGCGACAAGACTCCAACCCGTGCGCGAGAATCACCTGGTTGTGTATGTGTTTGTCAGGGCCTGATGTGTGTGCATGCACGTTTAGGTTGAGCACTTGAGCGTGAGAGTGTGTGTGTTGGTTGTGTGTTGCGTGTGAGTGTTGCGTGCGTGCGTGGATGCGTGTGTACGTGTGAGTGTTGCGTGCGTGCGTGGCTGCATGTGTTCGTGTGAGTGTTGCGTGCGTGCGGTTCGTGTGCATGCGTGCGTGTGTGTATAATCACCACACCAGCTCCTGTGTGTTAAAACAGACGGCTCAGCATACCAATACAACCGCTGTGCCCGCGGTCATGACTTCAAACCACCGTCCAATATTTTTTGTCGTTTGTTTTCATTCTTACTAGCAAGGTGCCCGTGCGTTGCACGTAACATCAAGATGCATTTGTATGACTAGTTTATCTTGTGAGAGAAAATGATGAACGAGGGAAGGCCTTATTTGCAAATGTGGAGAGGTGTGTGGGTACCTTTTTGCAAAATTGCCATAGTTTCCTTCCTATCCGTCAGATATAAATCGGAAGGCCTATATTGCAGGATGGTAGGCACACCATCATCACCAACTCTGTTTTTTATAAGAGTGTAGAAGAGTAATACAAGCCAACAAGTGGGCCCAATGGTAGTGAGATAATGTGATGCAACACTAGAGGTGCCACGTGGAGCGTTTAACTGGTCAACTAGTCATGTCTTGAGCAAATGCAGAGTTGTACGGTGAACCCATGACTGTATAATAACCACAAAACATAAATGGTGACCATAATGAGTGGATTCTGAAGTCCAATGTACGTATCGTGCTTTCGCTCCAAATACAATGATCGTCATTGTATATATCGAGAGAGAAAGATGAAACATGCGTGAATGTGATGGGGGCTTAATTTTAGAGGACTTGGACATAGTTTGTGTGCGTACGTGAAACGGGCGTAGAGGGGGTGTATGCGATGGGGAGAGAGATGCTCTTTGTTTCTCTTTATTATGACTAACTTTATATATAGTATAAAAATATAAAAATTCACAGCGCGGAATAAATATCATTGTGGGCAGCATGCAACAAATTAATGTTCATACTCCTCCATATAACTTTGTAATGTTGTATATATGTAGAAAATCTAAAATAATTTTTTGGCCACACTTTATTCAAAAGGAATGTTGTATGCGAAATAAACGTGAAGAGAGGGATTTTTAGATCAATGGGGTATGTGATGTAACATGTGTGAATGTGTAGTTGATGTATTTGGCAGGGCCTAGAGAGGTATGTGTGTATTACATATTCGAGAGAGGCATGGATAGAGGGGCCGACGGGGGGGGGGGGGGGGCGTGGGAGAGATAGCACTTGAAATGAGAGATGTCTAGAGAGAGAGACTAATATGATGTCACGGCGAGAGATTCCCTTGAGTGTGTATATGCAAGGGGGAGGGGATAGAGGCACGAGGAGATTTTTTGTGTGTGTGGTGTCTGTGTTGGTCTGTGTGGGTGTGAGAAGATAACGAGACCTGGGCGCAAAGGGTGTGTCGCCGCGTGAGGTCCGGTGGGTCGAGGTGAGGCCCTTGGTTCGGTTCCTGCGCCCCATTGGTCAGCCCGTGACGCATTTAGGGAGACCCATGGATGACTTGTCGTACAAGACAACGATAGCAGAATTGTGAAGGACTCTGTGTCCACTGACAAAGCCGGCTAGGATTTGTAACCCTGGGTTCTCCGACTAAGGTAACCCCTTATCTCTGATATCACTATTCATCCAACCTAACTTTAAGGGGCATCCTACAGAATGCTTTGCTCATACTCGTCGATTAGGAAGAGAGGTGTGAGACAATGCGTGAGAGATAGACCTAAAGATAATGTGCGTACATGAGACACATAGGCAGGTCTATGTATATGGAAAGGGTCGATGGGGATTGTGCATGTGTATGCTTGTGAGAGGAAGAGTGCTTGTGATAAAGGTTAGTCAAAACAGTGACAAATGGTTACGAGAGGGAGGGAGGGTTATATCGAGAGCATGTATCCAAGAAAGACACCTCGGGAGAGTGTGTGAGCATGTGTGAGAGACCACCGATGGAGAGTGAAACTACACGTAAAAGACTGATGTACACATTGATTAAAGATATAAATTGTATCCAAATATTAGGATGGGATCATGATATTTGCAATTCGCGTAAGGAACAGTCATTGATCCATCAGACATCTAGATTCTATCGAATTTGAGCATGTCTATGTTCTTATTCGACATAATTGATCCACATAGTTAGTATTTTGAACTCTAGACAATGCATCCTTTAGCAATCGAATATAAACGTGAGTATAGTTCATGTTGTGTGTGTAAAGCACATTATACATACGAAAGTTACACAATGAACATTATAAATAGCTAGCTATGAACTAGTATACATTTGAATTCAACTTAAGGTGGTTTAAAAAAATTGAATTCAACATGAAGTCCATTCAATTATTTTAATTCTATATCATGGCATTTGTAAATCATACCTAAATTATGGGGCACCAATCTTTGCTCTGATTTTGTACATAATAGCATATATAGTCGTGTACAAAATAGATTCAAATTTAGCTCGTCCATTCCAAAATAATTGTAGTTATAGGATTTTCAAGTGTCAAAATTTCAAAAAGAAGCGGATAGTTTAACGAGAATTTCAAACATACAAGGTCAAATTTAACGTTGTCTATCTAGGTAAATCCTCAAAGTTCAAGAGTACTCTAAACATGAATGCTTCTGTTTCAAAATTTCGAACGAAGCACGAAAAGAGCCTCTACTCGCCTGAAACCGTGTGAGACCAATGTTTGGTAGTAGAAAGAAATCTACACAACCGCGAAACCTACCGGCCTGACATCCAAAGGTCTAAACTGGGGTAGGTTTGTAGCTTCATCTAGACGCCACGCAACCGCCTCCGAAAAAAAACCATACACAATGGTCGCCTAAGCACACATGCGCGCGGCCGAAACCGCTCCCGCCCACTATTTGGGACACCTCAAATTACCATTGTGACGCCCCTGGTTTGACCGTACACTAATCATACACGCAAACGTGTACAATCAAGATCAGGGACTCACGGGAAGATATCACAACACAACTCTACAAATAAAATAAGTCATACAAGCATCATATTACAAGCCAGGGGCCTTGAAGGCTCGAAACAAGAGCTTGATCATAGACGAGTCAGCGGAAGCAACAATATCTGAGTACAGACAAAAGTTAAACAAGTTTGCCTTAAGAAGGCTAGCACAAACTGGGATACAGATCGAAAGAGGCGCAGGCCTCCTGCCTAGGATCCTCCTAAACTATTCCTGGTCGTCGTCAGTGGGCAGCACGTAGTAGTAGGCACCTCCGGTGTAGTAGGAGTCGTCGTCGAAGGTGGCATCTGGCTCCTGGGCTCCAACATCTAGTTGCGACAACCAGGTAGAACGGATAGGTGGAAAAGAGGGAGAAAGCAACCGTGAGTACTCATCCAAAGTACTCGCAAGCAAGGAGCTACACTACATATGTATGCATTGGTATCAACTGGAATAAGGCTATCATATGTGGACTGAACTGCAGAATGCCGGAATAAGAGGGGGATAGCTAGTCCTTTCGAAGACTACGCTTCTGGCAGCCTCCGTCTTGCAGCATGTAGAAGAGAGTAGACTGAAGTCCTCCAAGTAGCATTGCATAGCATAACCCTAACCGATGATCCTCCCCTCGACGTCCTGTGAGAGAGCGATCACCGGTTGTATCTGGCACTTGGAAGGGTGTGTTTTATTAAGTATCCGGTTCTAGTTGTTATAAGGTCAAGGTACAACTCCAAGTCGCCCTGTTACCGAAGATCACGGCTATTCGAATATATTAACTTCCCTGCAGGGGTGCACCACATAACCCAACACGCTCGATCCCATTTGGCCGGACACACTTTTCTGGGTCATGCCCGGCCTCGGATGATCAACACGTCGCAGCCCCACCTAGACCAACAGAGAGGTCAGCACGCCGGTCTAAACCTAAGCGCCCAGGGGTCTGGGCCCATCGCCCTTAGCACACCTGCACGTTGCGTGGGCGGCCGGAAGCAGACCTAGCCTAGTAGGCGTTCTAGTCCAATCCAGCGCGCGCCGCTCCGTTGCTGATGTCACGAAGGCTTCGGCTGATACCACGACGTCGAGTGCCCATAACTGTCCCCGCGTAGATGGTTAGTGTGTATAGGCCAGTAGCCAGACTCAAATCAAATACCAAGATCTCGTTAAACGTGTTAAGTATCTGCGAACGCCGACCAGGGCCAGGCCCACCTCTCTCCTAGGTGGTCTCAACCTGCCCTGTCGCTCCGCCTCAAAGTAACAGTCGGGGGCCGTTGGGAACCCAAGCCCACCTCTACCGGGATGGAGCCACCAGCCCCTTCATCCCCCAACTTCGAACAGTACCACAGGTAATGTAACTGTGTAAAGTATATAGTATATGCCCGTGATCACCTCCCGAAGTGATCACGGCCCAGTAGTATAGCATGGTAGACGGACAAGAGTGTAGGGCCACTGATGGAACACTAGCATCCTATACTAAGCAGTAGGATAGCAGGTAATGGTAACAACAGTAGTAGCAAGGATAGGCTATGCATTAGGATAGGAATAACGGAAAGCAGTAACATGCTACACTACTCTAATGCAAGCAGTATAGAGAAGAGTAGGCGATATCTGGTGATCAAAGGGGGGGCTTGCCTGGTTGCTCTGGCAAGAGAGAGTGGTCGTCAACACCGTAGTCGTATTGGGTAGCAGCGGCGTCGGTCTCGGTGTCTAGCGAGAGAAGAGGGGGAAGAAACAATAAATATAATGCAAACAAATGCATGACGATGCATGACATGACAAAGCGTGATGCTAGGTGTGCCCTAACGCGGTACGAGGTGGTACCGGTGAAGGGGGGAAACATCCGGGAAATTATCCCCAGTGTTTCGCGTTTTCGGACAGACAAACCGGAGGGGGAAAGTTGCGTGTTCGCTATGCTAGGGATGCGTGGCGTACGAACGGGCTGCGTATCCGGATTCGTCTCGTCGTTCTGAGCAACTTTCATGTAGAAAGTATTTTCATCTGAGCTACGGTTTATTTTATATTAATTTTAAAAGATTTAAATCATTTTTAGGATTAATTTAAATATTTTAATTCAACATTATCCAGAACAGTGATTGATGATGCAGGCATGACATCAGAGTGATGTCAGCAGGTCAACTGGTCGGTTGACCAGTCAAACAGACAGGTGGGTCCAGTGGGACCCACATGTCATTGTCTGTTAACTAATTAACGAGGTTAATTAGTTTAGTTAACAGATTAGTTATGTTAATTAACAGTAGTTAATTAGTTTAATTAGTTATTAGGTTAATTAAACACAATTAATTTATTTAATTAATAATAATTTTATTCATTATTATTTTTATTCTTTTTTTATATAAAACGTTCTGGGGGATGGGGCCCCCTTGTCATAGGCCCCGGGGGGCCTTAGCGGGTTAGCGGGCAGGAGGGCGATGGGCGCCGGGGCGAGCGCTCACCCGCACGGAGTGCGGCGAGGCGAGTCCAGTGGCCAAGGCGACCACGGTGGCCGGCCGGCGTGGGGAGACGGAGTGCGGGGCCGGCGACGAGCGAGCTCGCGGGCGGCAGAGGAGCAGCAGCATGGGAACCGGGGCGCGGCGGCGCACCAGCAGCAGGGGGACGCGCACAGCGACAACGCAGCAGCGCAGCAACACAGCGATGGGGCGTGGGCGCGCGCCGTCGAGCCGTGGCGCGGGCGCGGTGAGCGCGTCACGGGAGAGCCGGGGGTGGCCATGTGCGCGAGCAGCGGTGGCGCGGGGCGAGTGCACGCGGGCAGGCGGTGAGCCCAGGCGCGGCGAGGCTGTGCCGTGGTCTAGGCGCATGCGCGCGCATGTCTGCAGGGGCGGCGTGCGGTGAGGCACGGTGGGCACGACCAGGGTGCACGCGAGGGGGGGTTGCGTGCGTGCGGACTCGGACGGGAAGCAACGAGTCGAGTGGCGAAACGGCGCGGGCGCGCGGTGACCGTACAGGGTGGAGGGAGTTCGAGGAGAGGGGGAGCTCACGGGCGATGCAGGGGTTCAGGGGGGGTCGGCGTGGCTCGAGGTCGGCCGGTGAGGAGGAGACGAGGAGGCAAGGCGACGGCATTGAGGTGGCAACGGTGTAGGGCGACGGGGCACGGCCTCGAGGTGATGGGGTCGACGTGGTTCCGGCGAGGAGGGGAACTCCGAACGGTGACGGTTGGCGAAGAGGCGCCGGCGCCCGATCCAGATCGGGATCGGGAGGAGACGAGGGAGAGAGGGGAACGTGGGGGGAGGAATGGGGTAGTGGGCTAGGGTTTCGGTGTCCCCAGGGGGTTAGTAGGTGAGGTGGGGGTGGGCCGGTCCAACCAGGCCGACTGGAGTGGCCAGCTGGGCTGAGGCCCAGCGCGCGGGGGGGAGGGGGGTTCCCTTTTCCTTTTTTTACAGTCTTACTTTGCTTTTCTTTTATTTATTCTTTTAGTTCTTATTTGTTTTATTTTAGTTTCCAAAAATACAAAAGTGGCACCTAAAATAGTGTTACAATTTATGCCACTGCCACAAACCGTTTAGCACTGAAATAAAAATAGTTTTAAATTGTTTATTATTTTAAAGCATTTGAATAATTGTTTTATCACTATTTATTTACTATAGTGCATTTAAACGCTTTATAAAAGTGTGGTTTCTCCACCAATATTACATATGATTTATTTGTCACATTTAGAACATTTTAGTTTTGACATTTGAAAAGCTTTTGTTATTTGTCTTTATTTTAAATTTGGATCGTTTTTTAACCATCGCGAGATTAACTACAGTGATAGCGGTGACATGGCATCATTAGGAGAGGGTTACTGTAGCTCAATTATCCGGCGTCACAACCATCCTACCCCGACCCGCAGTAGGTCCGAAATTTAAGAGGGGGGCAAAGTTTGTACTTTCCCCAAATTTCAAACAAGCATGTTCCATCTGTTCAAAAAAGCCAAAAACAAGCACGTCCCAGACCAAAACATGGTTCTCCCTTAGCTCCCCTGCCCCCCATCCGATTCCCCATTTGTACTCCGTGGGCTCCAAAACTACCTCTCCACCAACCGCGAACCCCGATGTCCTCCGTCCGCCACCCAATCCCACCCATCAACCGCCGCCCTCCTCCATCACATCGGAGCCGATACCCTGACGTCGTCATCCACCGCAACCTCAACCGCAACGCCCTCCAAGGCTAGTAGTTGAAGCCAAGGCTGAGCCGTCTGTACCCGAGCCAGTTCAACCATGCCGTCCTGCGCCTCAGCGCTGGCGCTCCAACTTCGCCACCGTCCACTACACAGGAGCTGTTCCTGCTACGCTATCCTTCGCCGCCTCGGATCTTCTTCCCCTCCGCCGACATACGGCCACGACAACACAATCAACAATTTGGCCATGGGTTCATCCAAGCCTGCACCCTCCTCCAAAACATCAGTGTCCCCGGCAAAAAGAAGAAGATTAGCGCGACATGTGGAGGCGACCACACTGGCAACCGGAAATGGTACTCCTGTTCCCTTATTCGTGCAAATCTTATGTGTATGCTTGCACGGTATTCATCCCACAGAAGACACTAGTTGACCGCTTTTTCTTGATACTAGATGTTCCTAGTTACTCGCGATGCACAAGGTTTCTCCTCATATACTATTTCACCTTAGCTAGAGGTCCGTCGCCCACCTGGATTTCAATTCCTGGTTAGTTGATTCCCAATTAACGGAAGCATTCCCCGGCGTAACAGGTGCTAGTCCGCCTATTACGCCTGGGAAGCAGCGCCTTGGTGTTTATCTTAGGGCCGTGTGGGGCCTAGAGCTGCTGGTGCCTGATCTGGAGGTCGGCCGGGATTAAAGGGATGGCCTGGGGCCGCTGCCAAGCATGGCGGTGGTGTGAGGTCGAGGGGAGGGCGAGGCGGCGGAGGCAGGGGTCTAGGCCGGTGGTCGCTGGAGGTTTGAGAAATATCGTCAACAGTGACTAGCGGGACGTGGACGAAGGCCATCTGCCCATTCCTTATAGATTGGACGGTTCATAAAAAAATCAACTGACCTATTTATCTTGATAGGACCACATGTGGTGGTGTGTTGGAGGAGTACCTGCATTTCCTGTGCTCATATATTACAAAATCATATGGAGTAGAATCTAATTTTGTTTGCCATGCAATGTTGTATAGCTATCATATGTCTCCTGTCATTTATTTTTCAGCCACCTGCTATCTGCTACTTTTACAGTGCACTAGTTCTGCACACACTTCACCCATACTCTCACTATTGTGTTTTTATATAAGGGTATTTCAAACTCTGCTACCTTCACAGAAGCAGAAAATAAAAGAGAGAAGTTGCTCCAGTGTGGTACGTGGCTAGGCCAGACTCGTTTCAGCCATTTAAAGGCTGCAACTTCAGCAGATGGAGACGGTAAACGTAGCTCTGGAGTTGATGGCCTCCCTCCCAATGAACCACCATCCCAGGTGCCTGCTTTAACTTCGTGGAGTCATATGTGGTTGCATGTTGCATATGGTTTCTATCTTGTATTCGAAAGGCCGAAGTCGGTCTTTATTAAGGTAAGGAAAGATATTTTTACATGAACCACCATCCCGGGAGCACCAGAAGTCAAATGGCTAGTCAGGGCACTGGCAGAGCCAGTGACAAGCCCAGCACAGACAGGCATCACCTAGAAGCCAACTAAAAAGCCATGATGGTGGCGAAGCAGCCCGCCTCCCACCAGGCTCTCAGGTCCTAGATGATCATGCTCACCACTCCAGCCGGATTTCTAGCTTGTATTGCTTCCAATTTGGTTAAATTGCATCTGCTTAGCTTACACACTATACCTTTGAATATGACACGCCTTCCTGTTTTTCGTACATACTAGTACATCTGTCTATTAACCATGTTCTTACATCAAACTAATGTTCTTGTGTATCCCTCATCAATCACTTATGATGAGGCAGTCAGGCAAGTGGACTACTGTGAGAAAATATCCTCATTTAAAGATTGCAGCGTCAGCCTCCCCACATGATTATCAAGAAACAACAAGGCTAGATGAAGATAGTGAACGTAGCTCTATAGTTGATTACCGCATTTCCCCTACACTAGCATCGCAGGTGCTTGCTCTAACTTGGCAGCGTGATATGTGAATGCATGTTGCATATGGTGTCTAGATTGTAATTATTCCAATCTTGTTAAATTGCATGTGCTATTCTGCTTAGTTTATACATTATACCTGTTAATGTGACATGCCTTCGTGTTTTTAGTACACAGTACATCTGTCTATTAAGCATGTCCTTACATAAAACTATTGTTTTTTTGTATCCCGCATAAATCAATATGATGAGACGCCTTTAGTATATGCAGTGTGATATTAGTTGCATCTTTCATATGATTTATAGCATCCGCTGCTTCAAATTTGTTGAAATGCCATTTATGATGGGACGCTTTTAACTTGGCAGAGTCATATTGGTTGCATTTTTCATGTGGTGTCTAGCTTGCATTACTTCTTATTTGTTGAAATGGTTTCTGCTTAGTTTACACGAACAGTTGTGAATATGCCATGCCGTCCTGTTTTTCGTATTATTCCATCCTGGAATCATGTGTTTGCCTCACATCAAAGTAGTGATTATCAATATCATGCACGAATGAGTTCTGAATAGTGAATTTTATTGCTTTTTCTTGTCGGTTTTACTTGACAATTCAAAATCAATAAAGCGGAAGGAAGTTAGCAAGGCAGCGGATGATGGTGCTCCTTCCAAACGGAGGGCCTCTACAGATTCTACTCCTCCATCCCCCCAAGATGATTTCCAAGACAACACATGCATAGACACTCAACGTAGTTGTGTTGATGATGAGCACGTCTCCCCTAGTGCACCATCACAGGTGCTCCCTCTAACTTGGCACTGTTATATGTGGTTGCATGTTATGTATGATGTCTAGCTTGTATTGCTTCTAATTTTGTTGAATTTCATTTGCTTACTTTACACATTATACTTGTGAATAAGACACGTGTTCCTGTTTCTAGAACATACAATATCTGTCTATCACACCGTGTTCTTACATCAAAGTACTATTGTTGTGTAACCTGCAACAATCACTTATCATAAGACACGTTTGACTTGGGAGTGTGATATAGGTTACATCTCGCATTCTTTTCTAGCTTGTACTACTTCTAATTTGTTGAAATGGCACTTATGACGAGATAGTTTTAACTTGGTAGAGTGATATTTTTGCATCTTTCATATGGTGTCTAGCTTTCATTGCTTCTAATTTATTGAAATGCCTTCTCCTTAGTTTACACATCATCAGCTGTGAATATGCAATGCTGTGAATATGCAATGGCACTAATGACGAGAGACCTTTAACTTGGTAGTGTGATGTTGTTTGCATCTTGCATATGATTTATTTCTTGTACTGCTTCACATTTGTTTAAACGTCATTTATGATGAGACAATGTTAACTTGGCAGAGCAATATTTGTAGCATCTTTCATATGGTGTCTACCATCCATTGCATTGCTTCTAATTTAGTGAAATGTCTTCTGCTTAGTTTACACATCACAATTCTGGTTATCTCATGTTGTCCTGTTTTTCGTACATATTACATCCTCCTATCATGTGGTTGTCTAACATCAAAGTTTAGTTCGTCTGTATTACGCATCAATTTGTTCTAAAGAACTAAATTGTTATTCGTTTTTCTTGTCGGCTTGACTTAACATGGCACAGAGAAAGAGGAAGCAAGACAGAATGACAGGGAAAGGGAAGCGGAAGAATCCTACAGACTCTGCTGGTATTGATGGTGCAATAGAAGGTCAAAGTCCAGTGGAAAATTGTACCGACAAGGTATCCCATGCTACATGAGCTATAAAACAAGCCAAACAGAAACAAATAGCTGCCACCAAACAAGCAGAGACAGCCCTAGTTGTTGCAGCACCTTCCATAGTACCACCAGCTGCACGATTTACTCATTGGTCAACTCAGCTAGCAGCACGTTCCCAAGCTCCCTTGCCACCTGACACTACTTCTAAAGTACTCTTGACACAAGATGAGTTGGCAAGATTAGATGAACTTTGTGAGCTTCAACAACAAGAAGGTAGTTGCTGGAGCCAAGTTATAGTTGCATGCTTCTTTATATGCAGTCTCACAGTTTGATGTACACTAAAACTTCCTATGTTTGTTGTTGGACTAGCACCTAGGCGCAAGAGGAAACAAACATCAGGGATAATGCTCGATAGGTTAACTAAATCTAAAGGAGGAAGAATGGAGGTCCGTTTTGAGGCAGGTTTAAAAAGGCCACGTGATGCTACAGAGTCAGCCAAGTTAGTATCAGAGGCAACGATTGCTATTAGGTCTCATGTACGTATCCTCCCAACATGGATTCAGTATAGGAATGACAAAGATGAAACCCAGTTCAACACCTTCCTCGACCATTTATCTGTAAGTATGGTTATGTATGGAAACTAGTGATATCGTCTTGCTCTATCCAATACTTTCTAGGTTGCTGATAATGAGACTCCCATAATTTTCAATAGATGAGGTTCAAGTTGGATAGCCAAGATGATGCAACCAGACAAGCTTGCACCCATGTTTTCAAGTCTGCTCTACGACAATATCGGTATAACTTGAGGAAAACTCACTTTGAAGGCAAGGCTAATAGTGAACTTGACCAAACATCTCCAGTGGAAAATATATAGGATGAAGACTAGAGAGGCCTTGTTAAACACTGGCCCGATCCGAAGTATCAGGTACATTATATATGTGATTTTATCACATGTTGAAGTCCTATTTACGCATGTGCCACACAAATCTATCTTCTTGTAGGTGAACTGTTAAAAGAACAAGGCTAACCATACGAAAGTAAAATTCCAACAAACGACAGGATCTCGTAGCTATATTGCACACTGCGAGGCTCTTGTAATTAGCTGATGTTTCACTCTTTTCACTGTACCATATTATCGGATCTATATTGACTTGTTCCAAATACAGACGAAAGCCGGCAAGGACCAAAAATTACCTGAACCAAATGCTATGGAAATCTTCAAGGACTGTCACACGAACAAGACGAAGGGCATGACTACACCAGTCAAAGCTGCTGTTGTAAGTCCTTAATCCTCATGCCTTTTAAGTACTACTTACTCTGACTCGTGCCTTGAACTGCATGGTTTGCAGCCAATGTCCATTACTCTTTTCAATTTTATACACAATTTTCTTAGCGTATGAATGCACCTTACAAGGTTTAAAAGAGAGGAGTGATGTTCCTTTGATCTTGACCTGTAATCTAGTTCCGTGCTGGACTTGCCCACACAACGTTACAATTTCCTGTTTGTCTCTTCTTAGTTGTTTTGTGATATGAATGATGTCATATTATGCTTACCGTATTATAAACTTTATCTCTTTATCCTTAGCTATCAATACAATGTGAAGAAATAGAAAATACATTGGCCATGGTACATGGTCATATGTTTGGAACCTGGTTTTATTATGTACTTTGCAGTAAAATACAACTAATATTTTACATGGGTTCACTAGAATAAGTTCTGTATATAGACCAAAGCTATTTTGTTTGGTTTTGCTGCCTCCTTAATATCTTCTATTCTGGTACTAATGTAAAAAGTCAACTTTTCAGCAAGCTATGGAAAAAATGGTGGAACCGCCACCTTCTGAAGGTGGCGAGGCAACTATAACCGCAATGTCAGCTCTTGCTGCAGTGGGTCAGTACCTGTCCACTAACAGTGCCAAAAGCACGTTCCTGCGTAATACTGGGTTGGTTGTTAAGGCAATCTCATCCAAACTGCCTCATGATCAAGATATGCAAGCTCAAAAAAATGTTATATCTGTGCTCTAGACACAAGTCCGTTCCCTAGCAGAGATCCTTTGTGAAACAAGGACAAACATTGTTCGATGTCATCAAGATATGCATGGTTTTGAATCCAGACTATCAGACATTTGCTATGTTGTTCAGGAGCCTAGGAGATATGAAGGCGAAGGTTATGGTGCTCCATCGGACAATACAACATGAAAACATAACAGTCAGGTCAAATGAACTGAGCTTCTGAACTTCTGGTGGTGCATTTATCTGCCAGACTGTTAACTTTTATGCCAACCTTCCTTTTGTTTTATAGTTGTAATTTGTTTTGTTGCGATACAAAATTTGTTCTTAATGTGTAGCCACCGGCTGAAGAAAATAGCAAGCCATTTTTGTATAGTGTAGGGTGTTCCCTATATTTGCACTGCTGGCGATCTTTGATGCCTAGTGGATGTAATCTGTGCGATCGCCTTAATAGCTTAGTGATAGTTTTGGGCTTATTTATTTCCTAGTCTTCGTTTTCCTTGGTTTGCTAGTGGCCGCAAGAACCATGGGCCATATACGGACCGTGGTAACCATGACCCTGCTACGAGCCATAGGATCCATGGGCCTCCTACGGGCCATCTTTAAATGGGCCTCCAACACAGCCATAGAATCGGTGGGCCTCGGGCTGTCGGCTAAATGGGTCTACATGGGCCATAAAAAGGCGTAATTGGTATCGGCCCAGCACGATAATGGCCGTTAATAGGCCGGAGGACAGCAAAGGCTTAATTCTATCACAGGCATAACGGGTCGTTAATGGGCCAGAATATAGGACGTGCTGGAAACGGCGCAACAGGTTAACAAGCCAGGAACGGGCCAACTCTTGCCAAGGGCCAAATTTGGCTTATTAGGGGAACATGCCAGTAATGGACCGGAAGTAATCGAGGGCCAGAAAGGAGCCCAAGAACGTATGGGCCGTCAATAGGCCGAAAGCTAACACGGGCTGGAAACGGCCCATGTGAATCATGGGCCGTTAACGGGTACAAAGAAATTTACTATTCAATCTGGGCTAGAGTCACCGTGGACCTTTAAAGGGCCTAAAGATATGAAGGCCTCATATGGGCCGAAAGACGTCTTGAGCCATACGTGGGCCAAAAGTGAAACGGGCTGGTGTTATATTCGACGGCCCACATGATGTTGTTGGGTTGATTTTGGGTAGGCCCTAATGAGCCATGAGTTACCGAGCCGTAAAATAGGCTATTTATGAAAGAGACTGTCAACAGGCTTTTCATGGGCGAGCCCGTTAACTTTTGACCAAGTCAAACGGGCCGGCCTCTGTAAGCTAAATGGGCCGGTGGTGGGCTGTCACATGTGTCGACATATCATAGGCGCCTATCTGACCCACTGACGAGCTGACATGTGTTTCCTCCAGCCAATCAGAATTTTACACGTGGAAATTTCCCATTGGTCCGGGCTGTTAACGGGTTATCAGATCCAAAACCGGACCCGATAGCTTAACGGCGACCTGTTACGGTGGATGCCACGTGTCGATCACCCTTGACGAAAGCACTTCTGTGATGCGAGATTTATCATCATGGAAGTGGACACTTCCGTGATGATAATTTTTGTAATGTCATGGAACACTTCTACGACAACATAGGTATGACTATCTTGATTCTGTCATAAAATTGTCATGGATGTACATGTATGACAGAAAACATGACCTACTGTGACAAACATGTATCATCACGGAAGTGTCTTTTTTTGTAGTGTAGGCAATTGTCTGGGGTGTGCTAGGCGCCCCCTCCTCATATATATTGGTGGGAGGGAGAGGGGAGAGGCCAAGCGGCGCCCCAAGTAGGTCCAAATCCTACTTGGGCTCCTGCCCTTGGCCGCGCCCCTTGCCATGTTTGTCAGAGGAGGAAGGAAAGAAGGGGGGAGGGGGAAGGAAGGGGGAATCATGTTCCTCTCTTTCCTTTCCCTTCCCCTCTTTCATTCTCCTCTTAGGCTGGGACATATGGGGGGCGCATCAGCCCCTTGTGGCTGGTGCGTTTCCCCTCTTGGCCCATCAGGCCCATATCTTTTGCCGGGGGTGCCTGGAACCCTTCCCGGTGACCCGATAAATATCCGGTACCCCCAAAACAGTTTCAGTGTCCGAATACTATCATCCTATATATCAATATTTACCTCTCGACCATTTCGAGACTCCCCATCATGTCCGTGATCTCATATGGGACTCCAAACAACATTCAGTCCGCAAATCACATAACTCATATAATATTATATCATCATCGAACGTTAAGCATGCGGACCCTACGGGTTCGAGAACTATGTAGAAATGACCGAAGACACCTCTCCGGTCAATAACCAATAGCGGAACCTGGATGCCTATATTGGCTCCTACATATTATACGAAGATCTTTATCGGTCAAACCGTCATGACAACATGCATAATTCCCTTTGTCCATCGGTATGTTACTTGCCCGAGATTCCATTGTCGGTATCTTCATACCTAGTTCAATCTCGTTACCAACAAGTCGCTTTACTCGTTCTGTAATACATCACCTTGTGACTAACTCCTTAGTCATTTTCTTGCAAGCTTATGATGTGTATTATCGAGAGGGCCCAGAGATACATCTCCGATACTCGGAGTGACAAATCCTAATCTCGATCTATGCCAACTCAACAAACACCTTCAGAGATACCTGTAGAGAATCTTTATGATCACCTAGTTGCGTTGTGATGTTTGATAGCACACAAGGTATCCCTCAACTACTGGGGAGTTGCATAATCTCATAGTCTAAGGAATAAGTAGTTGACATGAAGAAAGCAATAGCAATAAACTGAACGATCATTATGCTAAGCTAACAGATGGGTATTGTCCATCACATCATTCTCCTAATGATGTGATCCCATTATCAAATGACAACACATGTCTATGGTTAGGAAACCTTAACCATCTTTGATCAACAAGCTAGCCTTGTAGAGGCTTACTAGGGACACAATATTTGTTTATGTATTCACACATGTATTTAAGTTTACAATCAATACAATTCGAACATGAATAATAAACCTTTATCATGAATAAGGAAATATAAAATAACAACTTTATTATTGCCTCTAGGGCATATTTCCTTCTGTCTCCCACTTGCACTAGAGTCAATAATCTAGTTCACACCACCATGTGATTTAACACCCATAGTTCACATCGCCATGTGACCAACACCCAAAGAGTTTACTAGAGTCAATAATCTAGTTCACATCGCCATGTGATTAACACCCAAAGAGTACTAATGTGTGATCATGTTTTGCTTGCGAGAGAGGTTTAGTCAACGGGTCTGTCACATTCAGATTCGTATGTATTTTGCAATTTTCTATATCTACAATGCTCTGCATGGAGCTACTCTAGCTAATTGCTCCCACTTTCAATATGTATCTAGATTGAGACTCAGAGTCATTTGGATTGGTGTCGAAGCTTGCATCGACGTAACTCTTTACAATGAATTCTTTATCACCTCCATAACTGAGAAACATTTCCTTAGTCCTCTTTAGGCAGGAAACACTTTGTTTTTGCCACTCTAGTTTTTGCCCACTTTGCATATGCCACTTTAGAATTTGACATTTCACTTTTGCCACTCTTAGCTTTTGACAATATATCACTTTTGCCATTCCATGGCAAAAGCAAAATTTTCAGAGTGGCAATTGTGATACATCGTCAAAAGCTAAGAGTGGCAAAAGTGAAATGAAAAATTATCATATTTGCCATGGAATGGCGTTTGTGATGTATTTTCAAAAGCCAAGCGTGGCAAAAGTGAGATGTCAAATTCTAGAGTGGCATAAGAAAAATTGGCAAAAGCTAGAGTGGCAAAAACAAAGTTTTCCCCTTTAGGTACCTAAGGATAATTTTGACCGTTGTCCAGTGTTCTACTCCTGGATCACTATTGTACCCCCTTTCCAAACTCATGGAAAGGCACACAATAGGTCTAGTACACAACATGGCATACTTCATAGAACCTATGACTGAGGCATAGGGAATGATTTTCATTCTCTCTATATATTCTGCCGTGGTCGGGTTTTGAGTCTTACTCAACTTCACACCTTGCAACACAGGCAAGAACCCTTTCTTTGACTGATCCATTTCAAACTTCTTCAAAATCTTGTCAAGGTATGTGCTTTGTTAAAGTCCTATTAAGCATCGCGATCTATCCCTATAGATCTTGTTGCCCAATATATAAGTAGCTTCTGAAGGAAATATGCCCTAGAGGCAATAATAAAGTTGTTATTTATATTTCCTTATATCATGATACAAGTTTATTATTCATGCTAGAATTGTATTAACCAGGAACTTATGAATACATAGACAAACAAAGTGTCCCTAGTTTGCCTCTACTTGACTAGCTCGTTAATCAAAGATGGTTAAGTTTCCTAGACATAGACATGTGTTGTCATTTGATGAACATGATCACATTATTAGAGAATGATGTGATGGACAAGACCCATCTGTTAGCTTAGCATTATGATCGTTTAGTTAATTGCTATTGAATTCTTCATGACTTATACATGTTCCTATGACCATGAGATTATGCAACTCCCGAATACTAGAGGAACACCTTGTGTGCTATCAAACGTCATAACGTAATTGGGTGATTATAAAGATGCCCTACATGTGTCTCCGATGGTGTTTGTTGAGTTGGCATAGATCGAGATTAGGATTTCTCACTCCGTGTATCGGAGAGGTATCTGTGGGCCCTCTCGGTAATGCACATCACTATGAGCCTTGCAAGCAATGTGACTAATGAGTTAGTCATGGGATGATGCATTACAGAACGAGTAAAGAGACTTGCCGGTGACGAGATTGAACTAGGTATGATGATACCGACGATCGAATCTCGGGCAAGTAACATGCCGATGACAAAGGGAACAACGTATGTTTTTATGCGGTTTGACCGATAAAGATCTTCGTAGAATATGTAGGAGCCAATATGAACATCCAGGTTCCACTATTGGTTATTGACCAGAGATGTGTCTCGGTCATGTCTACATAGTTCTTGAACCCGTAGGGTCCGCATGCTTAACGTTCGATGACGATTTGTATTATGAGTTATGTGATTTGATGACCGAAGTTTGTTCGGAGTCCCGGATGAGATCACAGACATGAAAAGGAGTCTCGAAATGGCCGAGACATAATGATTGATATATTGGACCATGTTATTCGGACACCAGAAGTGTTCCGGATGGTTTCAGGTAAAAACGGAGCGCCGGAGGGGTTACCGGAACCCCTCGGGGGAACTAATGGGCCACCATGGGCCTTATTGGAGAGAGAGGAGGGCCGCCAGGGCAGCCCCCCCTTAGCAGTACGAATTGGACAAGGGAAGGGGGGCGCCCCCTTTCCTACTCCCTCTCCCTCTCCTTCCTTCCCCCTCTCTTCCTTGGGGAGGAATCCTACAAGGACTAGTAGTCCTAGTAGGACTCCCTCTCCTTGGGCGCGCCCCTAGGGCCGACCGGCCTCCCCTCCCTCCTTTATATACGGGGGCAGGGGGCATCCTAGAACACACAAGTTGATCTTTTAGCCATGTGCGGTGCCCCCCTCCATAGTTACACACCTTGGTCATATTGTCGTAGTGCTTAGGCAAAGCCCTGTGCCGGTAAACTTCATCATCACCGTCACCATGCCTTCGTGCTGACGAAAATCTCCCTCGGCATCAACTGGATCAAGAGTTCGAGGGACATCACCGAGCTGAACGTGTGCTGATCGCGGAGGTGTCGTACGTTTGGTACTTGGATCGGTTGGATCGCGAAGACGCTCAACTACATCAACCGCGTTACAAAATGCTTCCGCTTTCGGTCTACGAGGGACATAGACACACTCTCCCCTCTCGTTGCTATGCATCTCCTAGATAGATCTTGCGTGATCGTAGGATTTTTTTTGAAATACTGCGTTCCCCAACAGTGGCATCCGAGCCAGGTCTATGCGTAGATGTTATATGCATGACTACAACACAATGAGTTGTGGGCGATAATAGACATACTGCTCACCAGCAACGTCTTAGTTTGATTCGGTGGTATTGTTGGATGAAGCGGCCCAGACCGACATTACATGACCGCGTTCATGAGACTGGTTCTACCGACGTGATTCACACACAAGTGGCTAGCGGGTGTTTGTTTCTCCAGCTTTAGTTGAATCGAGTTTGACTGCGCCCGATCCTTGTTGAAGGTTAAAACAACACACTTGATGAGAAGTCATTGTGTTTTTGATGCGTAGATAAGAACGGTTCTTGATAGAAGCCCGTAGCAGCCACGTACAACTTGCTACAACAAAGTAGATGACATCTAACTTGTTTTTGCAGGGCTTTTTATGATGTGATATGGTCAAGATGTGATGATATATAAATTGTTGTATGAGATGATCATGTTTTGTAACAGTTATCGACAATTGGTAGGAGCCATATGGTTGTCGCTTTATTGTATGAAATGCAATCGCCATGTAATTGCTTTACTTTATCACTAAGCGGTAGCGATAGTCGTAGAAGCAATAGTTGGCGAGACGACAACGATGCTACGATGGAGATCAAGGTGTCAAGCCGGTGATGATGGTGATCATGGTGCTTTGGAGATAGAGATCAAAGGCACAAGATGATGATGGCCATATCATATCACTTATATTGATTGCATGTGATGTTTATCCTTTATGCTTCTTATTTTGCTTAGTACGACGGTAGCATTATAAGATGATTTCTCACTAAATTTCAAGGTATAAGTGTTCTCCCTGAGTATGCACCATTGCTACAGTTCGTCGTGCCGAGACACCACGTGATGATCGGGTGTGATAAGCTCTACGTTCACATACAACGGGTGCAAGCCATTTTTGCACATGCAGAATACTCGGGTTAAACTTGACGAGCCTAGCATATGCAGATATGGCCTCGGAACACTGAGATCGAAAGGTCAAGCGTGAATCATGTAGTAGATATGATCAACATAGTGATGTTCACCATTGAAAGCTACTCCATCTCAAGTGATGATCGGACATGGTTTAGTTGATATGGATCACATGATCATTTAGATGACTAGAGGGACGTATATCTAAGTGGGAGTTCTTAAGTAATATGATTAATTGAACTTTAATTTATCATGAACTTAGTACTTCATAGTATTTTGCATGTCTATGTTGTTGTATATAAATGGCCCGTTCTTATGTTACTTTGAATTTTAATGCGCTCCTAGAGAAAGCTAAGTTGAAAGATGATGGTAGCAACTACATAGACTGGGTTCGTAACTTGAGGATTATCCTCATTGCTGCATAGAAAAATTATGTTTGGAAGCACCGCTAGGTGCAAAGCCCGCTGTAGGAGCAACACCAGATGTTATGAACGTCTGGCAGAGCAAATCTGATGACTACTCGATAGTTCAGTGTGCCATGCTTTACGGCTTAGAATTAGGACTTCAACGACGTTTTGAACGTCATGGAGCATATGAGATGTTCCAGGAGTTGAAGTTAATATTTCAAGAAAATGCCCGAATTGAGAGATATGAAGTCTCAAATAAGTTCTATAGTTGCAAGATGGAGGAGAATAGTTCTATCAGTGAACATATACTCAGAATGTCTGGGTACCAGAACCACTTGACTCAACTGGGAGTTAATCTTCCTGATGATAGTGTCATTGACAGAGTTCTTCAATCACTGACACCAAGCTACAAAAGCTTTGTGATGAACTATAATATGCAAGGGTTGGATAAGACAATTCCCGAGATCTTCGCAATGCTAAATGCCGCGGAGGTAGAAATCAAGAAGAATCATCAAGTGTTGATTGTTAACAAAACCACTAGTTTAAAGAAAAAGGGCAAAGGGAAGAAGGGGAACTTCAAGAAGAATGGCAAGCAAGTTGCTTCTCAAGTGAAGAAGCCCAAGTCTGGACCTAAGCCTAAGACTGAGTGCTTCTACTGCAAAGGGACTGGTCACTGGAAGCGGAACCGCCCCAAGTATTTGGAGGATAAGAAGGATGGCAAAGTGAAAGGTATATTTTGTTGGGGAACGCAGTATTTCAAAAAATTTCCTAGGATCGTGCAAGATCTATCTAGGAGATGCATAGCGACGAGAGGGGAGAGTGTGTCTACATACCCTCGTAGACGGAAAGCGGAAGCGTTAAGCAATGCGGTTGATGTAGTCGAACGTCTTCGCGATCCAACCGATCAAGTACCGAACGCACGGCACCTCCGCAATCTGCATATGTTTAGCTCGATGACGTCCCTCGTACTCTTGATCCAGTTGAGGGTGAGGGTGAGTTTTGTCAGCACGACGGCGTGTTGACGGTGATGATGAAGTTACCGACGCAGGGCTTCGCCTAAGCACTACAACAATATTATTGAGGTGTCCAACTATGGAGGGGGCACCACACACGCCTAAAGATCAAATTGTGTGTCTATGGGGTGCCCCCTCCCCCGTATATAAAGGAGGGGAGGAGGGGGAGGGCCGGCCATAAGGGGCGCGCCCAAGGGGGGAATCCTACTCCTAGTAGGAGTAGGTTTCCCCCTTTCCTAGTCCAAGTAGGAGAAGAAGGAAGGAGAGGAAGAAGAGAAGGAAAGGGGGGGGGGCTAGCTCTAGTCCAATTCGGTTTGGGCTAGGGGGGCGCACGCCACACCTTAGCCTGCCTCGTCTCTTCCACCATTAGGCCCAATAACTTCCCGGAGGGGGTTCCGGTAACCCTCGGTACCCCGAAACTTATCCGAAACGACCCGAACCATTCAGGTGTCCAAATGTAGCCTTCCAATATATGAATCTTTATGTCTCTACCATTTCAAGACTCCTCGTCATGTACGTGATCACATCCAAGACTCCGAACAACCTTCGGTACATAAAATCACATAACTCATAATACATATCATCATTGAACGTTAAGCGTGCGGACCCTACGGGTTTGAGAACTATGTAGACATGACCGAGACACATCTCCAGTCAATAACCAATAGGGGAACCTGGATGCTCATATTGGTTACTACATATTCTATGAAGTTCTTTATCGGTCAAACCGCATAACAACATACGTTGTTCCCTTTGTCATCGGTATGTTACTTGCCCGAGATTCGATCGACGGTATCATCATACCTAGTTCAATCTCGTCACCGACAAGTCTCTTTACTCGTTCCGTAATGCATCATCCCATGACTAACTCATTAGTCACATTGCTTGCAAGGCTCATAGTGATGTGCATAACCGAGAGGGCCCAGAGATACCTTGTTGATACACTGAGTGACAAATTCTAATCTCGATCTATGGCAACTCAACAAACACCATAGGAGACACTAATGACCCTCAAGTGTAGGGGATCTATCGTAGCCTTTTTGATAAGTAAGAGTGTTGAACCCAACGAGGAGCTGAAGGAAATGATAAGCGGTTTTCAGCAAGGTATTCTCTGCAAGCACTGAAATTATCGATAACAAATAGTTTTGTGATAAGGTAATTTGTAACGGGTAGCAAGTACTAAAAGTAAATAAGGTGCAGCATATGGCCCAATCCTTTTTGTAGCAAAGGAAAAGCCTAGACAAACTCTTATATAATGGAAAGCGCTCCCGAGGACACATGGGAATTATCGTCAAGCTAGTTTTCACCATGTTCATATGATTCGCGTTCGGTACTTTGATAATTTGATATGTGGGTGGACTGGTGCTTGGGTACTTCCCTTACTTGGACAAGCATCTCACTTATGATTAACTCCTATTGCAAGCATCCGCAACTACAATAGAAGTATTAAGGTAAACCTAACCATAGCATGAACAGATGGATCCAAATCAGCCCCTTACGAAGCAACGCATAAACTAGGGTTTAAGCTTCTGTCACTCTAGCAACCCATCATCTACTTATTACTTCCCAATGCCTCCCTCTAGGCCCAAACAATGGTGAAGTGTCATGTAGTTGACGTTCACATAACACCACTAGAGGGATGACACCATACATATCATCAAAGTATCGAATGAATACCAAATTCACATGACTACTTACAGCAAGACTTCTCCCATGTCCTCAGGAACAAACGTAACTACTCACAAAGCATATTCATGTTCATAATCAGAGGGGTATTAATATTCATAATGGATCTTAACATATGATCTTCCACCAAGTAAACCAACTAGCATCAACTACAACGAGTAATCAACACTACTAACAACCCACATGTACCAATCTGAGGTTTGGATACAAAGATTGGATACAAGAGATGAACTAGGGTTTGAGATGAGATGGCGCTGGTGAAGATGTTGATGGAGATTGACCCCCTCCCGATGAGAGGATCATTGGTGATGACGATGGTGATGATTTCCCCCTCCCGGAGGGAAGTTTCCCCGGCAGAACAGCTCCGCCGGAGCCCTAGATTGGTTCCGCCAAGGTTCCTCCTCGTGGCGGCGGAGTTTCATCCCGTGAGCTAGATTATGATTTTTTCCTCGACGAAAGACTCCATATAGCCAAAGATGGGCATCGGAGGGCCACCAGGGGGGCCACGAGGCAGGGGGCGCGCCCACGGTGGGTGCCCCCCCCCTCTGGTACTTCTTTCGCCCAATATTTTTATATATATTCTGAAAATAATTCCCGTGGAGTTTCAGGACTTTTGGACATGTGCATAATTTGTCCCTAATATTTGCTCCTTTTCCAGCCCAGAATTCCAGCTGCCGGCATTCCCCCTCTTCATGTAAACCTGGTAAAATAAGAGAGAAAAGGCATAAGTATTGTGACATAATGTGTAATAACAGCCCATAATGCAATAAATATCGATATAAAAGCATGATGCAAAATGGACGTATCAACTCCCCCATTCTTAGACCTCGCTTGTCCTCAAGCGAAAGCCGAAATCAAAAAATATGCCCACATGTTTAGAGACAGAGGTGTCGATAAAATAAAATACGGACATGAGGGCATCATGATCATTGTTATAACAACAACATATATATATATATATATTGTTATTCATTCACATACTCAAGTATGAATCAGAAACTTCATTGAAAACCAACAAACTATAATCCCAGTCATTGAAGCAATTGAAATTTATCATAACATAGGAAAGAGATAATATAAGAGCTTCTCAGCAAGTCCACATACTCAACCATCATTTAGTCTTTCACAATTGCTAACACTTGATAACCCACAAGTATAGGGGATCGCAACAGTTTTCTATGGTAGAGTATTCAACCCAAATTTATTGATTCGATACTACGGGAGCCAAAGAATATTCTCAAGTATGTCCTAGCGGAAACTAAGGGATATTAAGGCCTCCTTTTAATAGAGTACCACACCAAAGCATTAACACACGGTGAATGCATGAACTCCTCAAACTATGGTCATCACCGGGAGTGGTCCCGATTATTGTCACTTCGGGGTTGCCGGATCATAACACATAGTAGGTGACTATAGACTTGCAAGATAGGATCAAGAACTCACATATATTCATGAAAACATAATAGGTTGAGATCTGAAATCATGGCACTCGGGCACTAGTGACAAGCATTAAGCATAGCAAAGTCATAGCAACATCAATCTCAGAACATAGTGGATACTAGGGATCAAACGCTAACAAAACTAACTCGATTAAATGATAAATCTCATCCAACCCATCACTGTCCAGCAAGCCTACGATGGAATTACTCATGCACGGCGGTGAGCATCATGAAATTGGTGATGGAGGATGGTTGATGATGACGACGGCGATAGAATCCCCTCTCCGGAGCTCCGAATGGACTCCAGATCAGCCCTCCCGAGAGAGTTTAGGGCTTGGCGGCGGCTCCGTATTGTAAAACGCGATGAATCATTCTCCCTGATTTTTTCTCCCCGAACACGAATATATGGAGTTTGAGTTGAGGTCGGTGGAGCACCAGGGGCCCACGAGGCAGGGGGCGCGCCTAGGGGTGCAGGCGCACCCCCACCCTTGTGGCTAGGGTGTGGGCCCCCTGGCCTTGATTCTTTCGACAGTATTTTTTATTATTTCCAAAAATAAGTTCCATGGAGTTTCAGGTCATTCCGAGAACTTTCGTTTCTGCACATAAATAACACCATGGCAATTCTGCTGAAAACAGCGTCAGTCCGGGTTAGTTCCACTACAGGAATCAGCTAATTTGCTATCCGCCTAGGCGGACGGCAAATGCACGGACGGCGGATGGCAAAGGCCTTTGCCGTCTGCCGCAGACGGAAAATGCACCGGCAAAGAAAGGATCGGTAAAGAGCTTCTTTGCCGTCTGCTTTTGGAAGCGGACGGCAAAGGGGCCTTTGCCATCCGTGGTGGACGACAAAGAAACCCGATGGCAATAAATTCGCCGTTAGTCCGTTGGGTGGCTAATGGCAGTGTTTGCCGTCCACGGTTGACGGCAAATATCATCAGGCCTTTGCCGTCCGCCTGATGACGTCAGTTGGATGTCACTTTCCAGCAAGTCTTTGCCGTCCGCCGCTGTAGCCAAAGGCTTTACCGTCCGCCACTATAGGTAAACTGACCAAATGGGTCAGCTCCGAGTGTCGGATTTCGGGTTCCGGCAGACCCTTGAGGTTCGAACACTGGGGTGCACGCGGAGATTTCGCCTCCTACCTACCTGCACCCCTCCGCCTTGCTAGTATCTTAACTATGGAAAGAACAACGCAAGAGACACAGGGTTTATACTGGTTCGGGCCACCGTTGTGGTGTAATACCCTACTCCAGTGTGTGGTGTGGTGGATTGCCTCTTGGACTGAGGATGATGAACAATACAAGGAAGAACAGCCTCGCGAGGGTTTGTTCTTGGCTGGGGTGATGAACTGCTGGGAGGAGCTCAGTCACCTTTCTCTCTCTCTCTCCCTTTCTGATCTTCTCTCTCTCTCTCTCTTTCCCTGCCTCTCCATGCTCCGTCTCTCTGTGTCTCCGTGTCCCCCTTGCTCTGTGGGTGGCTGGTCCTATTTATAGAGGCCCTGGTCCTCTTCCCAAATATCGAGCGGGAAGGGAGCCAACAATGGCGGGCTAATTTGAAGGGGGACAGCTAGTATCAACTATCCTAACAAAAGTAGTCTTCGCCTGCGCAAAGCTCTGGTGATGACGCCGTCTTGGGCTCCACGGTGACCTCCGTCTCATAGTCCCCTTGGTCTTGGTCTCGTTGCACCGAAATGGCAACCTTTACCTGATGCCTCGGTACTCCGCGGCTGCGCTTGCCCCCTTTGCACCAAAGAGGAAGGGGGGACGCTGCGCGGGCTGGCACCCGCATGGCGCCCCTGGTTGTCATGGCTTGCGTCACGGGCACCTCGTGAGGTACCCCGCCTTGATCTCTCCGCCTCCTCGTGAGCCAGCCTGACGAGGCCGCGCCTGAGGAAGCTCTGCGTCGTCCGCCCCGCGAGGCTTGGCCCCTCGCGAGGGTCTTGGGTTTGTGTTGGTGAAGATGGGCCGCCCTGGGCCCCCCTTTGAGCCACGACGCAGGCCACAGGCAGGCAAGTCTGGGGACCCCCGTTCCTAGGACGCTGACAGTAGCCCCCGGGCCCAAGGCGCGCCCGGACTTGGCCGTGCAGGGAGGCGGAAGGGCAAGAGTGAAGCGCCGCGGGCCCTAACAGCCTGCGGCCTTGGGCGCCGCGTGGCGGTTGATTGGACATGGGTGTCTCCACTTCCCCATGGTGCCTCGGCAACTGCACGCATTGGACAAGTCCCTGCATGCAAAGTGGGTCATAATTACCTGTGATCGTGGGGGCCGTTGGTTGGCTATCGCCAGTTATATTATAAGTACGGACCGGCGCGCGCCCTTCCAGTTCATCCCTCCTTGCTCCTCCCTTTCTTCATGGCCCCGTCAAGGAGGTTCTCGGCCGCAGAGAAGGGGAAGGCTCACCAGGTTGAGCTCGCCTCCACCCCACCCAAGCGCGGCCGAGGGTGCCCTCATAAACATCCTGTGGCCACCAAGGTGGCTCGCTGCGGCTGTGGAGGCGATCTTTAGCACAGCGACGGGCGGATTGCTGCGTCCGGGGGGCGCGCTCCGGCTACGCGTCCCCCTAGGTCGCGCTTTCGCGCTGCTGAAGTGCTGCCGGAGTTCGTCGTGTGGTCGGCGGGGCCGATCAGCATTCGGCTTCCGCTTCCTCGCTTCTTCCTTGGCGAGCTCCTGGCCGATGCCCCGGGCGGCCTTTGGCTTCAGGCCGACAGCTGCTGCAGCCGGGCCTCATGGGTCTCACTGGAGGTCTCCGCAGCTGGGAGCCTGTTCCTGGCCCGCGGTTGGCAGATGTTTGCCTGCGCGCGTGGCCTGAGCCGTCGGTGCACCCTACACTTCAAGTTCGATGGTGATGCCACCCTCTACGTAAGGGTGTTTGGGGAAGATGGTCGCCGCGTAGGGTGTTGCCCCGATGGTGACGACCGCGGCTGGGAACCCAGCTCCAGCGATGATGGAGAGGGCAGCGCTCGCGCGGCCGGCGGCGCTCAGGGTTCCTCAAGCTTCTCCGGTTCTTCTTCAGGTGGCGACTCCTCTAGCGGTGGCCGCGGTCAGCCCCCGCGCCGCCGTATCTGCTTGGGAGGTGGCAATGTGTCCGCCCGCCGTCGTGCCCTGGTGAAGCGCGAGATGGAGTCCTCCTGAGCTCCGGAGGCAGCTCGGGCCTTCCCTGCGGGCCGGTGTGAGGCGAGCTGCACCAGATTTGTTCTTTCTTTTTCCTTTTTCATGCGTAACAAAGACAATAGTGTGGAGCCCCACGGGGGCGTGTTTGGGTTATTGCTGTTAATCATCGTTTTGCTTTCGTTACCATACCTTCCAGCTACGTGCCCGAGCATGGATAGTTTCCGGCCCCGACCGTGGTGGGGCGACCGACCCAGGCCCTTTGTTTGTGTCGCGGTGCCCGTGGGGCATGGACTGGAGGGGTGCTCCTATAAGGGGCCCAGGTCGCGAACTCTCTGAATGACCAGGATAGGAACACTCGCGAGGGCGCTTAGCTGCCCCCCTCGCGAGGCCTTGCACAAGAGAAATCGAGGCAGGAGAGTGAAAAGTCGGAGAACCACAAGCCAAAGACGGCAACAACTTCAATAAAACTTCGAATGAGAAGGAACAAGCCAACTGCGGAAAGCAAATGAAAAGCCGCGTCCGGCACCTAATCTAGTCTTCGACGTCTTCTCACCAGCGCGGAGCTAAGTGCTGCCACTAGGCGTGGGAGGGAGCCCCAGGGCCTGAGGCCGGCGCTCCTGAGACTCCGGGCCGTGTACATCCCCAACTCATTATTACGTGAGAGTGTCACGGGCGGCGAGCTTCACAGGCGTTGGCCTTCTTCACAGGCTCCGGGCCTTTTCCCAAACGCGATGGCTTCACAGGCATTCGCCTTCTTCACAGGCTCCGGGCGTTTTCCCAAACGCGATAGCTTCACAGGCATTCGCCTTCTTCACAGGCTCTGGGCCTTTTCCAAAACACGATAGCTTCACAGGCATTCGCCTTCTTCACAGGCTCTGGGCCTTTTCCAAAACGTGATAGCTTCACAGCCATTCGCCTTCTTCACAGGCTCTGGGCCTTTTCCAAAACGCGATAGCTTCACAGGCATTTGCCTTCTTCACAGGCTCTGGGCCTTTTCCAAAATGCGATAGCTTCACAAGCATTCGCCTTCTTCACAGGCTCTGGGCCTTTTTTAGGGGTAGAACCTCCGGAGGTGCTGGATGTTCCACGCATTCTAGACTGGCACCCCCTCCTGAGTCTCCAAGCGCGCGGAGCCGGGCCTGGAAACAAGAACAACTTTGAACGGGCCCTCCCACATGGGAGAGAGCTTGTGCAGCCCCTCCCTGGAGAGGACCCGCCTGAGCATGAGGTCTCCTACCTCGAGAGTTCTAGGGCGGATGTTGCGGCAGTGATATCGCCGCAGTGCTTGTTGGTATCTCGCTGCTCGTAGCACGGCTTCTCGGCGACGTTCCTCCCCAGCATGTGGTCCATCCCCCGCATGACGTCCTGCTGCGCCTCGTCAAACGCCAGGACCCGCGCGGAGCGACGTCTGACCTCGTGAGGGAGGACCGCTTCGGCTCCGTAGACCAGGAAGAACGGGGTCTCTCCAGTCGGCTTGGTCGCGGTTGTGTAGATGGACCACAACACGGACTGAAGCTCGTCGTACCAACCTCTGCCACAGGCCTCCAGCTTCTTCTTGAACATCCTGGTCTTGAGGCCCCTCGGGACCTCTGCGTTGGCCCGCTCGGCCTGGCCGTTGCTTCGGGGGTGCGCCACCGAAGCGTAGCATATCTGCGTTCCAAGGTTAGCACAGTATGTTTTGAAGAGGTTACTGGTGAACTGCGAACCGTTGTCCGTGATGATGCGATTCGGCACCCCGAACCGGCTCACAATGCCCTTGATGAACTTGACTGCAGAACCCACGGGAATGGTGCGGACAGCCTCTACTTTAGCCCACTTGGTGAACTTGTCCACGGCGACGTAGAGGTAGCGGTAGCCCCCAGGCGCCCAAGGAAACGAGCCCAAGATATCCAGCCCCCAGACTGCGAATGGCCACGAAAGGGGTATAGTCTGCAAGCCTCCTGCTGGCTGATGGATCTGCTTGGCGTGGAACTGGCAGGCCTCACAAGCTTTTACTAGTTCGACGGCGTCATTGAGCGCGGTGGGCCAATAAAACCCACTGCGGAACGCCTTGCCGACGAGGGTCCGCGATGATGAATGATGTCCACAATCTCCGCCGTGTATATCTTCCAGCAGTTCCTTCCCTTGCTCCCTGGAGATGCAGCGCAAGGATACATCGTTTGGCCGCTTCCGATAGAGCTCTCCATCCTTGATGCAGTATGCCATGGCCTGGCGTGCCACTCGCTCCGCTTCCTCCTCTTTCTCCGGTAGGGTCCCTTGCGTTAGGTAACTCCGGAGCTCCGCAATCTAACATCCCTCGTGAGGTTCCATCGTCAGGAGCAGACGTGCTCCTGAGGCCGGGCCACAGGCCGGAGCCCCTGAGGTAGGTGGCTGAGGGAGCTCCTCCCGGGGCTGAGCCGTGTTCGATAATGACGGCAGGGCTGATGGCTTGAAGAGCCGCTCCTCAAAAACACCAGGCTCTTGAGGTAACCGCCTAGACGCCCATTTGGCGATGTCGTCGGCCTCTTGATTGGTGCCACGGGGCAAATGCTGCAACTCCAACCCCCAGAACTGCTTCTCCATCTTGCGGACCTCCGCTAGGTAGGCTTCCATGTGCTCATCCTTCGGCTCGTACACTTTGTTGGAGAAATTGACAAGGAGCTATGAATCGCCCTTCATGGTGAGGCGTTTCACCCCCAGGGCAACCGCGGCCTTCAAGCCCGCTATTAAACCTTCATACTCTGCTATGTTGTTGGAGACCTTTTCACCTTGCTGGAAATAGAGCTGCACGGCGTAATAGAGCTTGTCCTGAGCGGGCGATATAAGCACCGCCCCAGTCCCAGCGCCATGCCTGGAGAACGCCCCATCGAAGTACATGACCCGGCCTTCTGGCGCCTCACTTCCCGGGGACAGGGACCGATCCTCGTCGGCCTTGAGGCCTGGCGCCTCCGTCCATTCTGCCACAAAATCCGCCAACGCTGCTCCCTTGATGACTCTGGCCGTGCTGAATTCGAGCTGAAACGCTTGCAGTTCTATGTTCCACTTAGCTACCCTTCCAGCTGAATTAGGGCTCCTGAGTACTCTCTCCAGGGGGTACGACGAGATGACCTTGATGGGGTGACCCTAAAAATAGTGCCGCAGCTTGCGCGAGGCCACCAGTAGCGCGAGGAGGAGTTTCTGAGGCATGGGGTACTGTGCCCTGGCATCCCGCAGCACCGTGCTGATGAAGTACACTGGGTGCTCAATGAGGTGGAGTGCGTCAGTGCTGGTGGCTCCCTTCGGAGACCGTGGCGCCTCTTGAGGCAATGAGGCCTCCTGAGGCTGGCCATCTAGAAGAGGGGCCTCTTCCGCCTCTGGTGCGCCCCTCTGCGGCGGCTGATCCTCCTCAGCCGCGGTGGCGGTTTCTGTAGGCCTTCCTTGTCCCTGTTCTGCCTTGTCCCGAGCTGCTGCCGCGGTTTTGATTCAGCGCTCCTCTCTGACTGCCACTAAGGCTGCACTGGCGGAGTAAGGAGTGGCGGTGAGGTAAAGCACCAGGGGCTCTCGAGGGCGCGGAGCCACCATGACCAGTGGGCTGGTCAGGTATCTCTTGAGTCCACTCGAAGTGGAACGCCTTGTCGGCCCCTTCAGTCCACTCGAAGGGCCCCTTTTTCTTCATTAGCTGGAAGAAGGGTAGTGCTCGTTCCCCCAACTTGGAGATGAAGCGCCCTAGTGCGGTCACGCGCCCCGTGAGCTTCTACATTTCTCTGAGGGTCTTTGGTGGGCTCATGTCTTCCACCGCCTTGACCTTCTCCAGGTTAGCCTCGATGCCACGGTGGGACACGAGGAAACCCAAGAGCTTGCCCGAGGGGACTCCGAACACACACTTCTCTGGGTTGAGCCATAGGTTCACTGCGTTGAGGCTCGCGAAGGTTTCCTCCAAGTCTTGTATCAAGCTCTTGGCCTTCCGAGACTTTACCATAATGTCATCAACGTAAGCTTCAACATTCTTCCCGATCTGCGGGCCCAAGGTGATGTGCATCAGCCGCTGGAAGGTCGCCCCTGCGTTACGCAGCCCGAATGGCATGCATGTGTAGCAGTACACCCCACACGGGGTTAGGAAGGCTGTCTTCTCGACGTCTTCTACCACCATGTTGATCTGGTGATACCCAGAGAAGGCATCCAAGAAGCACAACAGGTCGCATTCCGTAGTGGAATCGACGATCTGGTCGATGCGGGGGAGCGGGAACGGATCTTGCGGGCATGCTTTGTTGAGTTTGGTGAAGTCGACACACATGCACTCCTTCCCTCTCTTCTTTGGCACAACGACAGGGTTGGCCAACCAGTCCGGGTATCAAACCTCGCGAATAACCCCAGCGGCTTCTAATTTGCGGGTCTCTTGGACGATGAAGGCCTGCTTTTCTGTGGACTGCCTCCTGGCCTTCTACTTCACAGGGCGCACGTTGGGGCACACGTTGAGGTGATGCTCGATTACACTCCTAGGGATCCCTGCCAATTGGTCAGGCTCCCAAGCGAATACCTTCTTGTTTGCACGTAGAAACCCGACCAGGGCCTTCTCCTGCTCGGGTTTGACGTGGGCACCTATGGTGAAAGTGGCGTTGGTGGATCCGTCATCATCGACGGGTATCTGCTTGGTTTCTGCCTTGTCTTGGGTGAATAACTGTTTCTTCTTGGCGGGTGTAGCCCCCTTGGGCCCGGGGGTCTCCAAGTTGGCGGGCTGTGCTGACGCCGCCGTCTTGAAGGCGAGCTTGAGCACCCGCAGCGCGTCCCCGGTGTCCCCGTGCACAGTGAGGACACCGCTACTCCCGGGCATCTTCATGAGGTTGTACGCCGGGTGCGTCGCGGCCATGAACTGGGCCAACGCTGGGTAGCCGAGGATGGCGTTGTAGGGGAGGCCGATGGGGGCGATGTCGAAGTCGACCAGCTCCGTGCGGAAGTTAACGTAGGTGCCGAAGGTTACTGGGAGCCGGATCTGTCCCAAGGAGCTGGACGACTTGCCCCCTACGCCTAAGAAGGGATGGCTGGGTTGCAGCCGTTCCAGGGGTATGCAGATGAGGTTGAAGGCCTCGACCGAGAGCATGCTGAGGCCCGCGCCGCCATCAATGAGGGTTCTGGTGACGGCCACCTGGCAGATGGTGGGGGTGCACATCATGGGGAGCGTACCCGAGCAGGCTGAGTTGGAGGGGTGGTCCTCCGAGCTGAAGGTTAGGCCGGCCTCGGGGGCCGCCCGGTCCAGGGGAGCCCCCTACCGCGTGGAAGCGGCGCCGACCCAGTGGATGAACGGCTTGACATGGTGACTTGTAGGCGGCGCCTGCGAGCCGCCCAAGAGGGCCGCGACGACCGGGGGTGTTGGTGTAGCGCGATGGGCGGGGGAGAGGTTGCAGGGCTCCATGGGCGCGCGGAGCGCGTGGGACGAAGAACCAGCTGGGGCGAGCGAGGGAGTTGCGGTGCGGCCGTCTTGCCGCACGGACGGATGCTGGGACGATGCTCGCTGCTCGTCCCCCGCCGGGCCGGTGGCGGCGTTGATGGCAGGCGACGGGGCACGGCGAGGACGCCCGCCGACAGGGGCCGTCTGGGCGATGCGGGAAGCGAGCGCGGCCCGGTGCTCGGCGTGGGCCCGGCGAGCGTCAGACATGGGCGTGATGGTCGGAGGAGAACGGGGTGGTGCAAGACGAATCCCGGCGCACCCCTACCTGGCACGCCAAATGTTGGATTTTGGGTTCCGACAGACCCTTGAGGTTCGAACACTTGGGTGCACGCGGAGATTTCGCCTCCTACCTACCTGCACCCCTCCGCCTTGCTAGGATCTTAGCTAAGGAAAGAACAACGCAAGAGACATAGGGTTTATACTGGTTCGGGCCACCGTTGTGGTGTAATACCCTACTCTAGTGTGTGGTGTGGTGGATTGCCTCTTGGGCTGATGATGATGAACAATACAAGGAAGAACAGCCTCGCGAGGGTCTGTTCTTGGCTGGGGTGATGAACTGCTGGGAGGAGCTTAGTCACCTTTCTCTCTCTCTCCCTTTCTGATCTTCTCTCTCTCTCTCTTTCCCTGCCTCACCTTGCTCCGTCTCTCTGTGTTTCCGTGTGCCCCTTGCTCTGTGGGTGGCTGGTCCTATTTATAGAGGCCCTGGTCCTCTTCCCAAATATAGAGCGGGAAGGGAGCCAACAATGGCGGGCTAATTTGAAGGGGGACAACTAGTATCAACTATCCTGACAAAAGTAGTCTTCGCCTGCGCAAAGCTCTGGTGATGACGCCGTCTTGGGCTCCATGGTGACCTCCCTCTCGTAGTCCCCCTGGTCTTGGTCTCGTTGCACCGAAATGGCAACCTTTGCCTAATGCCTCGGTACTCCGCAGCTGCGCTTGCCCCCTTTGCACCAAAGAGGAAGGGGGAACACTACGCGGGCTGGCACCCGCCTGGCGCCCCTGGTCGTCATGGCTTGCGTCACGGGCACCTCGTGAGGTACCCCGCCTTGATCTCTCCACCTCCTCGTGAGCCAGCCTGACAAGGCCACGCCTGAGGAAGCTCCACATCGTCCGCCCCGCGAGGCTTGGCCCCTCACGAGGGTCTTGGGTTTGTGTTGGTGAAGATGGGCCGTGCTAGGCCCCCCTTTGAGCCACGACGCAGGCCGCAGGCAGGCAAGTCTGGGGACCCCCGTTCCTAGGACGCTGACACCGAGGAAGCACAGTTGGCTGCCACGTGGCTTCTTTGCCTTCTGTCGCGGACGGCAAAGAGCCCATTGCCGTCGGTGGCTGACGGCAAAGATCCTGCATTGGCTCTTTTTCTGTTTTTTTAAATCCAAAAATTTTCACTACAAATATATATGACATATATAGATATATTTCATAGGGTTATTTCACAGCAAACATATGACATATCCAGCACATAAGTTTCATCGTACATACATATATAGTTCCATCCATTCATACATAGCAAGTTGCACATACACATTGTTCCATCATAGCAAGCTAAGAATACTAGAAGAGAATAAAAGAAAAAACAAGCACTCCATCATAGCAAGCTAGCTTCCGTGAAGTGAATGAGATCTGCAAAATGGCAAATAAGAAAGTTAGAAAAAAGGTGACTAGAAGAAGAAGTATATGTCATTTATGAGCAACTTAGGTGAAATGGATCATTTATGAGCTAACTTAGGTGAAATGGATCATTTATGAGCCAACTAAGGTGAAATGGATCGTTTATGAGCTAACTAAGGTGAAATGGATCATTTTAGAGCTAACCTAGGTGAAATGGATCGTTTATGAGCTAACTAAGGTGAAGTGGATCATTTCAGAGCTAAGTTTGGTGAAATGGATCATTTATGAGCTAACTAAGGTGAAATGGATCGTTTATGAGCAAGGTGAAATGGATCGTTTATGAGCTAACTAAGGTGAAATGTATCGTTTATGAGCTAACTAAGGTGAAATGGATCATTTTGGAGCTAACCTAGGTGAAATGGATCATTTATGACCTAACTTAGGTGAAATGGATCATTTATGAGCTAACTTAGGTGAAATGGATCGTTTATGAGCTAACTAAGGTGAAATGGATCGTTTATGAGCTAACTAAGGTGAAATGGATCGTTTATGAGCTAACTAAGGTGAAATGGATCATTTATGAGCTAACTTAGTTGAAATGGATCGTTTATGAGCTAACCTAGGTAAGATGCATCATTTTAGAGCTAACCTAGGTAAGATGGGTCATTTTGGATCTAACCTAGGTAAAATGGGTCATTTTAGAGCTAACTTGGGTAAAATGGATCGCTTATGAGCTAACTAAGGTAATTATGCCATTTTTGTCATAAGTAAGCTAACTTCAGTAAAATGGATGGTTTTGGATGTCAGTATGCTTATTAAGTCATTTTGCAGGAAATAAAGCTAAGTCTAGGTCTTTATGCATTTGTTAAGCAAAACACTAGAGAAACTTACCATGATCATGGAGGTGAGGAGTGGGATACTAATAATCTCGATCACTATCATCAATAAATGCATAATCATCATCATCACTATCATCAATGACGTGCTCATAGGGCTCAGCGGCATCAAAATGTGGAAGACCACCTTGACGTAATCGGTCAAGCCTTGACAGGTCATCCGCAACAGTAACCTCTTCTTGTTCCGGCTCTTCTTGCTCCTCCTCTGGGGTGATGCTGGATTCACTGTCGCTGTCTACTTCAATGTTTTGGGGGTGAAGTATATCGGTTCTTGAAACGTTTTTTGGAAAGACGTGTCTATTGGAAGAATTCTCCTTCATATGTGTCTGGGTTAATGTGAGGTTCATAATCCTCTTCCTTTGGGGGAGATCGTCTAGCACGTGGCGGCACTTCATAAACGACATCCCAACCTTTCAGATTTGGATTAGTTTGGCAGGCCCACAGTAGATAGAATACTTGGGTTGCCTATTGAGCCGTAATATAGACATCAGGAACATCTAAATGGGTGCTTTGTTTGATTTCAACTAGCCCTATATGTTCATGAGTCCGTCTAGTCTCCTTCGGCTGAAACCAATAACATTTGAAGAGTACGACATTCTGTGGGTTGTCACCATAGAATAGAAGTTCATAAATTGTTTCAACTCTCCCATAATACTCGATACCTACTTCGCCAATAGGAGATACACAACAATTTGTAGACTTTCGGTCGGCCATAGATAGCTCTTTGCCATAGGCACGAAAGCGATACCCTTTGATGTCGTATTTGTCAAATGAAGGGACCTTATAGTCAAAACCATTAGCGACTTGTCTCAATTTGGCGTCCATAGACTCTGAATTAGCCTACAAGTTTAATACGAAAGGATTGTTGCATTAGGCAGAAATTAGCGAATGAAATGAAATGGTCTAATAGAAATTACCATTTGTTTGAACCAAGAGATGAAACCAGGATAGCCACCTCCTTGATTTGCGAGAAGCTCATACTCTTCGACGGAATCCTTTTGCATTACCGCTCCATACGAGAATATGGTGACATATCGACTGTATGAAATATCTAGGAATAAGAGCAGTTCAAAGGAAATAGAAGTTACGAAACAATGTACCGAGAACTTACTCGATGTATGTCCACACTTCTGTCAGGTTGTTGAAGATATACAACGTAATGGTCCGCCATTCTTCGTTATCCAAAGATACTGGTTTCGAACCACTGGCTGGTTCGAGATTCCCTTTGAATAGGCTGAGGTTGGATCCACCCTTTTGAGGTTCGTCAGCATTGTACCGAGGCTTCAGATTATGCAAATGATGATTTTTGGCTTCGTAGTGTGCTGTCACGAAGTTTGTCGCCTCCTCAGTGATGAATGCCTCAGCCATCGATGCTTCAATTCTACATTTATTTTTGCATTTTTGTCGAAGCGTCTTCTGCATCCTCTTAGTTGGGTAGCACCAACGATTTTGCACGCCCCCCCAATCTTGCCTCGCCCGGGAGATGCAAAATCAAATGCTGCATTGGATTAGAGAAGCCCGGTGGAAAGATCTTCTCTAACTTGCAGATCAACTCCGGCGCAAACTCTTCCATTTCTTCTAGCACGCTAGGCGATAGTTCTTTCGCACAAAGAACACGGAAGAAATAGCTGAGTTCTGCCAGTACTAGCCATTCATCCTTAGGGATGAAGCCACGGAACATCACCGGCATTACCCGCTCAATCCATATGTGCCAATCATGACTCTTGAGACCAAATATCTTCAATTTATCAAGATTCGCTCCCCTCTTTAGATTTGCTGCATACCCATCGGGGAACATCAACTGTTGTTGCACCCACAAGATAATTTCCCTCATAGCTGGCCTTCCAAGATTGAACCATGCCTTTGGCTTCGTCCAGTTCTGCTTTCCTTTCGGTTCTTTCATGTTTTGTAACGGCCTATCACATAGCGCCTCTAGATCGACTCTAGCCTTAGTATTATCCTTTGACTTCCCATCTATGCCGAACAATGTACCAAAAAGTGACTCAGCGATATTCTTCTCAGTGTGCATCACGTCGATGTTGTGTGGGCAAAGGAGGTCTTTGAAGTAAGGCAAATCCCATAAGCATCTCTTGTGAGTCCAGGCGTGTTTAGAATTATACCCCTTGAAGTACCCTGGATGCTCTGGATCTGGCTCGAGAGCGTTTAACTGATCCAGGGTCTGTTGGCCTGCCAACGCATGTGGTGTAGAGTTTTTGACAACTCTACCTCTTATGAAGTTCTTGTCTTTCCTGAACTTATGGCGAGGATCCAGGATCTGTCTATGCATGTCGAAGCAAGAAAACTTGCGACCGGCCTGAAGCCAACGAAACTCAAGAGCTCCCTTGCATGTGGAGCACGGGAACCTTCCATGCACACACCAGCCAATGAATAGCGCATACGCCGGCAAGTCATGCATCGAGTACATGTACCAGACACGCATTATGAAGTTCCATTTGCTATAGGCGTCGTATGTCTTGAACCAATTATCCCAGTCTTCTTGCAATTTGTCCTTAAGCGGCTGCATGTACACATTCATATTTTTCCCCGGATAGTTGGGCCCTGGAATTATCAACGTCAGGAAAATGTTCTTTCTTTGCGTAATCTGTCCGGGGGGGAGATTGAGTGGAAAGACAAATACGGGCCAACAACTGTATTGGGTTACTGTTAGACCAAACACACTGAACCCATCCATGCTTATGCCGACTCGAGGATGCCTGGATCTGCCGCTTTGTCATCATGTAATTCATCAAACTTCTTCCACGCAACACCATCCGATGTGTGTACCATCATCAGATTCCCATCTGCATCTAGTTCAGTTCTTTTGCCTGTTTTGTGCCATGTCATCTGTCTGGCCGTCTCTTCAACCATGAAATGACGTTGAAGTGGTTGTATGATTAGCATATACCGAAGGACACTTATGAGGATTCTGGTCTGCGTCTTCTCACCCATACCGTTGTCTACCACAACATACCTGGAAGACCTGCAAATGGGACAATAGTTCAAGTCCGCATATTCAAGCCTAAATAAGGCACATCCTTTCTCACATGCATGTATCTTCTCATAGGGCATCTTCAGTGCGCGGATGATTTTGTCCGACTGGTACAGGTTTGCAGGCATTACATGGCATTTGGGTAGAAAGCGTCCAAATACTGTCATAATTGCATCGTAGCATTCTCTGCCCAAGTTGAACTAAGCCTTCAGAGCCATTACTTGTGAGATGGCATCCAATTGACAAAGCTCAGTGCGCTCGTGGAGCGGACGTTTTGAAGACTCCAACATTTCATTGAAGGCCTTTGCAGATTCCTCCATCTCCTCGTCCGAATCCCGAGCATCATCCAAGTCTTGCACCATGTTTTCCATCTCGGTACCATGCTCCTCGGTGCGAGGACGAACCACCTCAGCTCGGTCACGTTGGGCAGACTCACCATGAAATTTCCACATCGTATAATTGGGCGTAAAACCACTCTTCTGCAGGTGTTTGTCCATTTTAGCCTCTGTCCTCTTTTCCCAATTGTCGCACCGGGAATAGGGGCACCAGGTTTTCCTCTGGCCATTTGCAAATGCGGCCTGCACAAACGCCTTGGTTTTTGTGAACCATTCAGTGCTCCATTTGTTCTGACCAGTGTGACCGGTGTACATCCACGCACGATCACTCATCTTGACTTTCAGAGCTACTGGACACACAACAAATATATATATATATAATTCACCATGTATATATTCATCAGTTGATCTAGTTTGTCAATTTTATTACGTCCATGCAACCTACACTCTAATAGGTAATGATAGATCCTAATCCCACCAGAGTATGTGTAGATTGGGTTCCTTTTCCCATGCTATGCTCCAGATCCGACACAAAATTTTGGCAGCACCTCCCCGCTGTTCTCCTGATACACGTCTCTGCAATAAACAGAGAGGACGTGTACCCGGAGAACAACATGGGAGACACTGACGAAATTTATGCGTCGGATCCAGAGCAAAGCATATGGGAAAATGAACCCAATCTACACATACTCGGGCTGTCCATGGATAGCGTTGGACAATTCGAAAGAATCACGGTTATAAATATGCAAATGCATGCATATTTATATATGTAACCCTTTTGAATGGGAGACGCACATTGGTTACACATACTGATGATTGACACCTATAGCTAGCAAGTTTCATCGGCACGAAGACCGAAATAGAGAAAATGAAGGGGGAGGAGGAGATGTCATTTGTGCTCACCAACAAACGCAGGGGCGGAGCTCGTTGAATGCATGGGGAGGTCGTCAAATACCACGCCCTCCCAGCGACGAAACAACTGCACATTTGAATCCACCCGATAAACACAAATATGTATGATGTTTTGCATAACAAAACCGAAAAATATACGACCTAACTCATAATTCACAAATATATGACCCCGCCAGCCTCCGGAAGGCCAAAGAGCACCTTCTACATATTCTTCTTTTCTTCTTCTTCTTCTTCTTCTTCTTCTTCTTCTTCTTCTTCTTCTTCTTCTTCTTCTTCTTCTTCTCCTACACCTACACTTTCTTCTTCTTCTTCTTCTTCTTCTTCTTCCCTCCTCTTCTTCTCCTACACCTACACTTTATTCTTCTTCTTCTCCCCTCCTCTTCTTCTCCCACACTTTCTTCTTCTTCTTCTTCTTCTTCTCCCCTCCTCTTCTTCTTCTTCCTCTTCTTCTTCTTCTTCTTCTTCTTCTTCTTCTTCCCCTTCTACATATTCTTCTTTTCTTCTTATTATTTTTTCATCCTTTTTCTACTTCTTTTAATTATATGACTAATTATCTAAAACCCATGCACTAAATCTAACACTAACACATATATATCTAGCTCACTAAACCTAACACTAACAATTAAACAACAAAAAAAGAAAACAATAACTCACTGGACCATGGTGGCGGGTGGCGGCGGCGACGCCGGGGTGGTGGGGCGACGGCACAGGGAGGGGGCGGCGGCGGGTGGCGGCGGGTGGTGGGGCGGCTGGTGGGTGGCGAGGGCGGCGGCAGGTGGTAGGGGCGGCTGGTGGCGGTGGCGGTGAGTGGCGGGGGCGGCGGCGGGTGGCGGGGGCGGCGGCAGGAGGTGGGGACGGCGACGGGCGGCGAGGGCGGCAGCGTGGTGGCTCGGGGAGGAGAGAGGAGAGAAAGAGAGATGGATCTAGGGCAGGGTGGGTCTCGCCGTTAGGTAGGTTAGGTCTTTGCCGTCCGCCAAACCTTTGCCGTCAGCTTTTTTTCCTCTTTGCCATCCGCTAGCTGACAACAAAGAGGGGGGCCATTAAGTTTGGATTAATCAGCTCGTTAGTGGGGACCACCACCCTCTTTGCCGTCTGCTAGCTGACGGCAAAGATTCTTTGCCGTCCGCTAGCTGACGGCAAAGAGTAGGCAGATGGCAAAGACTGTTCTTTGCCATCAGCCAGTTCATTGCCGTCCATTTTCTGCAAGCGTATGGCAAAGACCTTCTTTGCCGTCAGCTAGCAGTCAGGGGCAAACGTTTTTTTTGTGAAATACGGTGGCCCGTCCGGTGGGTCCCCGCTGTCAGGTGGAGGAATAATTATTTTGCACGTAATAAGGAGGCACTTCCTTGCTATGGTCGTGGACCTAGCTGTCAGCCTCTCCACGTACAGTCCACGTCCGATGGAAGCCATTCCTTGACCACGTTGACCACGCCGCGCCGAGAGCACCAGGGCGGTGGACGACAGCGAGGACTAGGAAGGGGACAACACGGAGCCGGGGAAGACACAACAGTGGATGCCCATGCTTAGAGGAGTACGAGGGTTCACTGGTTCACTGCGCTGTGAGGCTGCCATCGCCGCAGAATAATAGGGGGTGTGGGTGAGTAGAGGGATGGCCTGGCCAGCGGTGGGAGTAGTAGGTCGCAGTGAGGCCTTCGCCGCATCGCAACCGGCCACGGGAGGCAGAAACACGAGGCACGACTGGCGCTGGTTTGGGCAGCTGGAGCAAGAAGACCAGAGGTTGAAGAAGCACTACGACCGTTGGATGGGATCGTATGGTCACTGGAGCTAGAATCGTGCATATTGACTAAGTTGACAAAGCCCTTCATTCCCGTCAACTTAGTAGGCCCACAAGTCAGCCTGCCACTATACTAGGTCCCAGCTAATAGGGGGAGTATTCATTTTTTTGTGCGTAATAAGGAGGAACTTCCTTGCGTGCGAAGATGTAGCTGGTGGGTCCGAGCTGTCAGCGGGGGTAACATTTTTTCGCGAAATACAGAGGCCCTTTCGGTGGGTCCCTGATGTCAGGTGGAGGAATCATTATTTTGCGCGTAATAAGGAAGCATTTCCTTGCGTGCGACCGTGGACCCAGCTGTCGGCCTCTCCACATACAGTACACTTCAGATGCATGTCGGTCGTTGACAACGTTGACCAGGCCGTGCCGAGAGCACCAGGGCGGTGGACGACGGCGAGGCCTAGGAAGGGAACGACACAGAGGCAGGGAAGACTCGGCAGTTGTTTCCCACGCGGAGGGGAGTACGACTGTACGAGGGCTTACTGGTTCGTCTGCCGTCGCCGGAGAATAACAATAGGTGTGGGTGAGTAGAGGGATGGCTAGGCCAGCAATGGGAGTACGGTGGGGCGGTGAGGCCTGCGCGGCAGCAGAGCCGGCCGCGGGGAGGAGGGAGTAGGTAGTCCCGCCAACGCTTGTTTGAGCTGCTGGAGCAGGAAGCGCAGAGATTGAAGAAGCACGACAGCCGTTGGATGGCCATCCAACAGTCACTACTTGTGCATCAACCTTTTTTTTAGGAAAGCCTCAAATCTGTGGAAAACAGCATACAACCCATCTTCCATTATTTCTAATAATTTACATCCCATTTGCTAATTCTTAAGGTTTTTTTGGAGCCCATATTCTTTTTGTTAGCATTATAGCCCATATTGTGGACACGGTTAAAAAATTATACGAAATTTTGCATATTTCGGTGTGGTCTGAACTGTTTTTAATCCTGAAATTTCAACTCACATTCGAACTGATTTTAAAAATAAATTTATATCAGTATAAATCCAACAAATTCTCCACGCATAAAAATGAATATAATTTAAAATCTCGAAATGAAAAAAGATATTTCAAACTAATTGCCGGTTTGATGTCTTTTAAAAATGTACAACCCATTTCTCATTACTGATAGGCCATTTTCTCGGCAGCCGAATGAAGCTCTCCTCGTCTTGAAAGATATGTTGCCCAACAGGCCTGACAAAGCGACTTGCTTGGCAAATCACAAAAAAAAACTAGGCTGTGGCCGTGGACCCAGCTGTCAGTCCATTTGTTTTTTAGTCCATTTGGTGGGCTGGGTGAAACAATGATGTAGCATCTACGCAGCCCGTTTAAATCCCATTTGCATTTTTCTCGAAATCCACGGACTTGCTGGGCTGGGTGAAAATATCATGTTGGGCTAGACGGGGAAAGTACTGGGACAAAACTTAGTTTACATCGAAAAAGAAAGTGGGAGAAAATTCAGAGACCTGCTGGGTCCACCTGAGGAGGGGAATATGTTGGGAGGAAGGAGATTCAAAGAACGGCAGCCGAGTGAACTAGTTTTTTTACGGACAAGTGAACTAGTTTACATACATAAGCAAATAGCCACTAAAAAAGCAATCAGGTTAGTGGGTTCTTAAAAGAAATATTTCGGACAAAACAGATAATTACAACACATAGGCTAATGCATGAAACACTCAGATGATAAAGGTGCTTATAAACAGATAAAGTACAACATCTAGACCTTCCTGGCACGCTTGATCATGACGCTGCGGCTATCGTGTACTCGCCGGTTACGGGAAGCAGACACGCCCTCATGTCCAAGATCTCCCTCTACATGTCGTAGCATGCGTATGCGTCCTTGGCCGCGTAGGTTATGTAGGCTAGATTCAGAGGTACCTCCCACGTGTTCAGGTTGTCTTCTTTCATGTTGGCGTATCAAGGGTCGATGATGGTCTCAGCGAGGTCAACCACGGAGTCCTTCTCCTGCCCGTTGGTGATGATATTGTATTGCTTCTGGATGTCGACAAGCTTGTTGCACCAGATGGCCGAATCGTCGCGTTCTTCCTTCTCTCCACCGTAGCGAAGGTGCAGTCGGCGTTGCCCACGAAACGGGCGAATGCTCCACAACCTGGTGCAGCCATAGGACTGAGGCGAGGCAGAGCTTCACCGAGTCCGTATCGTTGGTGTACATTACATTCAACTTGGGGTAGCCATAGGACTGAACGGCGAACTCAAAGGGGAACTCCTTGTTGAAGTCCATATCCAGCAGGCTCACCCCTCGGATCGCCATTAGAGTCTCCTCGAGTGAACGAGTGTGTAGGCGGCGGCAGCAGTTCATTTTTCAGCTCTTGGGGAACTGGATTCAACAGTAAGCTGAGTGTGTAGAGGCGACAACAGTTACTACCATTCCCTCATCCGCTGCACGCCCAGCAGAAGATGCACCCTCGGCCACATGTCGGTCCACGAGCGGGTCTGTATTGGTACTGTAATAACAGGAGTTAGTGGTCACTTTACTTAAATTTAATTAGCTTTAATAGAAATTTATACTTAAAACAAGCAATGCATTCGCTCGTTCTATCAGTGTCACAGGATCAACATGCACAACAATTAGAATTATTATTCTCAGGACGCACACGATCAAACATTTGTCGCACTTTCACAAAGATAATACTACCAAGTTTGAACTGTTTGTTATGGTTGTTGTCCTCTGCATCATCATGCCGTGTTCCCCAGCTTGCAAGATTCAGAACCAACAAATAAGATCCAAATAATAAGTACAACAAAGATGCCTACACATCTCATTGATTCCCAGCTTGCAAGATTCAGAACCAACAAATAAGATCCAAATAATAAGTACAACAAAGATGCCTACACATCTCATTGATTCCCAGCTTGCAAGATTCAGAACCAACAAATAAGATCCAAATAATAAGTACAACAAAGATGCCTACACATCTCATTGATTCCCAGCTTGCAAGATTCAGAACCAACAAATAAGATCCAAATAATAAGTACAACAAAGATGCCTACACATCTCATTGATTCCCAGCTTGCAAGATTCAGAACCAACAAATAAGATCCAAATAATAAGTACAACAAAGATGCCTACACATCTCATTGATTCCCAGCTTGCAAGATTCAGAACCAACAAATAAGATTCAAATAATAAGTACAACAAAGATGCCTACACATCTCACTGATTCCCAACTTGCAAGATTCAGAACCAACCCATTAGAGCCATTTGATAAAGGGAATATCGGGATTAAATCCATCTTGGCTAGCCATGTCATACAATCGAAGAACTTGGCAAATGCTCTTGACCGTCACAACATCTATAGTTGAGTAGTCCTGTTTGCACAGCATGTTTGCACAACACAAACAAGGAGACATGAGAGCATGATTTCGCTTTAATAGCGGCCTCCTTGAACTCAACCTCTAGCTCTACTTGGATGAGGTCTGCATGGACTTCCATGATTCAATTCATGCGCCTTTTTCTGCAGTTCACCTGAAATGAAGCAAATATTGCATCATTTAGCTAGCAAGAAGTACTTGCTCTTGTGAGCTGGCAGGTTCTTCTTTAGTAGTTGCACTAAAATTGAGGAAAATTAAGGTTGGCTGTACGGCTCATGTAAGGTGCAACTATAATTTTCTTATCCTTTTGTGCAGTTCCACTAAAATAAAGTGCCATTGTGGTGACAGTGACGGCTCCATCTTGCAAAGGCTAATAAAATGTTGCACGAGATTACCGGCAGAACTTGACAGAGATTTTGGAAACTCCAATCACCATTTTTTGCGGTTCCACCAAAATTGAGAGATGTTGCCCACGTGACATTTTAGTTGAACTGCACAAGACACTCATTCCAAAAAAAGTGTTTTGTGCAGTTCACCAAAAGGTCACAATAGCAACAAGGTGAAATGGATATCCCTATATGCACAAAAAGATAAAAAGTAAACAGTTGCTAGTCAATAAGAATATATGAAACATATACAAAATGAAAAGAAGCATCTTAATTATGTTCATGGCAATCACGCAAGGACAATAGAAATTTTAAAATGTCAGCAATGCTTCATGTTAGCAGAAGCATTACAATCAACAATGAGATTCCTCAAATATGGGATTACTTAAATGATTTCATTGCTTGTTTACCAGACACAATAAATCAACAGCAGCTAAAGAGTTGGTTTAAGGGCATGGGACCGTGGGGACACCAGGACACTCAGCAGCGTAAAGTAGCAACTTACTTATCATACTGGGGAAAATAGCAGGAGTGCCATTGTACTATGTGAGGGTAGCAAATCTAATCCTGGAGACCTTGTACTATGTGAGGGCAGCAAATCTACTCCTGGAGACCTTTTACTATGTGAGGGCAACAAATCTAATCCTGGAGACCTTTTACTATGTGAGGGCAGCAAATCTAATCCTGAGACCTTTTACTATGTGAGGGCAACAAATCTAATCCTGGAGACCTTTTACTATATGATGGTAGCAAATCTAATCCTGGACATACTCTGTTGACTTGTCCACCAGCCGCCACTTTCTATCCTTTTTTCAACCAATAATAGATCTGTTCCTTATCCAGTTTGTACTGTGTTTTCCCATTATTTCCGTTTTCAACCAAGAGACCAGTTGGGTATCCGGTCTCTACTACTTTCACCATATTATTTCCTCTTTGAATCAAGTCCTAGATTCATGCTACAACTTTCCCCCCTTTCTTCGTTGTTTGAACAAATCCCTAGATTCGAATACATGAAGTAGCTTTACCTCTAATAATACTAAAAATTTAGGTGGCTTTGGAAGAGCTGATGGGAGTAGAAAAATATGCACATGCAGACACGTGGGGAGCTAGGGTAGTAGAGCAAGGCCGCTTTCGAAGAAATTATACCTGAGGGTCGCCGGGATGTCGGCGGCGGCAGGTCAGATCTGCGGACAATACGGCAGGGTGGAAGAAGGGTCGGAGGACCTCCCGAGCCGGCCATGTGTCGGAGAGAACGACACAGGCAGAGGATCGGGCCCCTCTGGCAGCTGTGGGTTTCCTCCCTCGGCGGCGATGACCGCGTGAATGATGCACCTTTTAGTCCTCTACACACACCGGTGGAAGGGATCCAGCCAGATCTGTGACCAGCGGTGAGCAGAGAGAAAATGTCGCTACCGTTATCTTGTTTATATCTGGAGAGGATGAGAGAATGAAGAGAGAAACCCTAGTAAAGAAAGCGCTCAGGCCCCTGCGTCCATATATAGTGGAGTGATTATCTTTTTTCTCTCCACAACAAGCGTTTCAATTTGTGTGCGTGGCATTAAAGAAAAGAAACTCTCTATTTAAGGTGACTACTGTACGACTCCTACTTACTACTACTACTAGTACTACAGTATTGTTCACTTGTGCTCCCCGCCCCTCCATTCATTGAACAACCCCATGGGTGAATAAACATACAGTAAGTATTGTATTTATATAGAACGAACAAGCTCGAACTATTTTCGCGTAGTTAAAAGTTGAGGGCGGGGCTTTTCCCGGGCACTACGCGCGGCAGTTTTCGGGTAGGGCCAGAAGACTATTTTAATTTTTTTTAACTTCGAGACGGCCACATAGCATGGAGCCGACCCCAACGATTTTAAGCTTACTGACACGGTACACGCTATCCTAGACTACTCTACACATGAAACTGCCACACGAGCGTGCGAGCTGCGCTTGGCTCTTCGCCTCTTCGGGAAGTCGAACAATGATGGAATACTACTGCACTGGAGGAGTACTACAGTACGCTTCTGGCCATCTGACACCGATTGAACTGCTGCATGTCCGCCGCATGCGGGAGGGAGAGCGTGTAGCGAAAGCTTCTCCTAGTCTTGCCAGCCACCACGCTCATGGGTGAGGGAGGGACGCTCCTGCCTTTGCGTGCATGACAGGTGGGCCCGACAGGTGTGTGGCCAACCTGTCATACAGCCAAAGGCAGGTGTAGTTAAGTCCACGAGGGAGAGGATAATCAAACTTCTCGTTGATGTACGAGTTGACGCGACACATCAAAGCACTGCACTCGATATATTTTCATAATTTGCGTGTGTGACTCCCAGAGGCAGAGGCTGGGGGTCATCATCCTCCTTTTCGAGAAAAAATAGACGTGTGTGTGAGAGGAAGAGTGCGTGCGTGCACCACTTCTCATCCTGTATAACGTACTACTAAACTCAGAGTACAAGTTTTTGTGGGTGGCACGATGGTGCGTGCGAGAAGTCCCGAGAGATAGGTTTAATGCTGCTGAAAAAAGACTAGCCTAGAGCTCCCCACACGGCTATTGTTTTTCTCAAAAATTATGTTTATCAATGCATTAATTGCAATGCGTGCATGCATAAAGTACATGCATTGGTCAATTTTCTCTTAATACTTGCATGGAATGATTTAATGCACCTAGGAATCTGAACATGTGTTGGGGAACAACCAAATTGAGCCTTATTATAAAATGGAAAAACTAAAATTTTGAGATAAGCCCTATAAAACCGGAAAGGAGGGAGTAGAAAAAGAAGTACTCCATCCGGGAATAGTGCCGCACTTCGAAACTAGAACCGTCAATAAATTTTGAGCTTGCGTCTCGTCAAATTCCAAATTACTCCATGCTATATTGAATTGCAAACCTGTTCACACTGATCACAACCTAAACGGTTTCCCTCTTAGGAGCGTATTAGTACTCGGTTATAAATACCAGTATGCCAAGATGACTGCACATTCCACCTCAACTCATCATCCACAAAAACAAACAAGTCATTCAGCATCCTTCCCTTGCGTCTGCCATGGCCAGCGTGAGTTCTGGGTCAAGAGATTGCCACTAGGGAGAGGCGAGCATGGAAGCGGAAGCACGAGAGATGTCCCGCCTTGCTGCGAGAGCAGCCGACAAGTCCTGCCGCGCGGAAGTAGTAGTACAGAGGTCCTGCCGCGCCGCTGAAGCAGCACGGAGGTCCCACCGCACCGCTGAAGCAGCACGGAGGTCCCGCCATGCCATGAATGCAACAGAGATGTCCCGCCGCGCCGTGGCGGCTTGGGAAAATTTCTCGCGGGCAGGCGACGACTGTTACAGGCGCATGCATGCGATCGTCCATAGCCAGATGGATAAGATCTCCGGCTCGGCAAGGTTACAGGACGACATGATAGCCTCGTTTGAACAGGCTACCGGCGTCATCCGGCAACTAAGGGAGGGCAATGAGAGGCTCCGGGCCGAGCGCGACCTGCTGAGGGAGAATATCGTCTGAAGTGCAGACCAGCATGAGGATACCAGTGCCTTGTTGAAGAGGACCGGCGTCATCGTCAAGAAACTTATGGATGAGAATGACATGCTCCACAACGAGCGCCAAAGGCTGGTGGAGGAATCCGTGGATGTTCTCAAGCAGCGTCTTGAGGACACGAAAGAGCTCATCGCCGCTCGCCGCGGAGACTAGTTTCCTGGTTTCTTTTGATGTAATAATCGGTTTAGGATGTGGATTGTGTTGTCGGTTGTGAAATGTTGGGTTCTAGCACGGATGTTTGGCCTTTGTTGGCCTCTTGGGATGTTGCAATTTCAATCTGGTAGCTTTTAGTCAATCGTGTTAGGCTGGAGTTGTGCTGAACTTCTTGTGAATTGTGGTGGTTTTCAGTAATGAAAAACGGAAGGGGTAAGCCCTTCTTTGATCAAAAAAGAAAAATTAATCGTCCTTATATATTCATCAGTCTTGCTATAAGTCGCAGTAGATGCTATATAGGTCCGTCGGATCTTACATCAAGATCCGTGCTTTCAGATTTTCTTTTTTCTCTCTTAAATCTCAGTCGAGTGAGACATACCCACGCCATTAAACAGAGGCTCGGGCGCCATTAATGGATACCTTGGGAGAGAGCTGGACGGCAGATGGAGGTCAAAGGGCTCTCCTCCCGATAAGCACATGCAGGGGCCTGATCACACGCCTCTCGTACTCAAATAGCTACCCTGCACGGCGCCTCCTAGCGAATAAAAAATGGGGACGCGTGGTGGCACGTAAATGGTACTAGTAAGTAGAACGCCCATGGTTTCAATAATACTTGTGTTTCTGATTGTAACGTGACAACACTTGTTCCAAAATGACTTTGTTGATTGTTAATGTGTGGGCCTTCGCAAATCAGACTGCAAATTTACCACAACATGTTACTGCCATGTCATGGCACCAAGCCAAGTTTCATTATTTTCATGCGTGTTTTTGATTTACAGGAATTAAAAAACTAAGTTTCTCAATGTTTCCAACCCAGCCACGACGCCCAAAATTTTGAATTTCATTCCCATTTCTTGCATGCAACCTAGAAATTTACCCGAGGACACACATGCGATTTTTCCACCAACTTTGGTGCACTGGAACATGTGCTTGTATTTCAAATTTGAATTATGCACACAAAGGTGACACGTTCCCTCCCAGAACCACGAGGCTTCTTGAGAGAAGCTCCGATTTGCAAGAAGCTTATACCAAAATTTGTTCCTATTCGGCCAATTTTTTTTACCATGGCATGGTACTACCATGACATGACACCATGCCAAGTTTCATGATTTTAAAACCAAGTTTCTGAATGTTCTCGACCGAGCCACGATGCCCAGATGTTTGAATTTTATTCTCATTTTTTGCATGGGACCTACTCCCTCCTTCCATCTATATAGGGCCTAATGTATTTTTCAAGACAGCCTTTGACTATTGACAAGATTAATAGCACACATGAGATGTATACTATGAAAATTATATTATTGGAAGCTCCTCTGACATACAAAATTGAAGGTATGCTTTGTGTAAGTTGCATGTCATATATTATTGCTCTAACGGTTGCTCAAAGTTAGCCTCAAAAAACGCATTAGGACCTGTATAGATGGAAGGAGGGAGTAGAAATTCACCCGAGGACACAAATGTGATTTTTCAACCAACTTTGGTGCACGGGAGCATGTGCTTGTAGTTCAAATTTGAATTATGCACATTAAATGACCAAAAACTCAATTAATGCGTAAATAAGGCCAAACGAAGCCGGAATAATTCCAAAATTTAACAGGGCACTCATGTAGTTCTATGTTGCCATTGTAAATAAACTCTAGCGGGACAACGTATATCGTTTCGCACTCAAAGGTGGCACATTCCCTCTTAGAACCACGAGCCTTCTTGAGAGAAGCTTCGGTTTTGCAAAAGCTTATACCAAAATATGTTCCTATTCGGCCAATTTTTTTACCACAACATGGTAGTACCATGACATGACATCCGTGCCAAGTTTCATGATTTTCAGACGTGTTTTGGATTTACAAGAATTTTAAAACCAAGTTTCTCAATGTTCTCGGCCAAGCCACGATGCCCAGATGTTTTAATTTTATTCTCATTTCTTGCATGGGACCTAGAAATTCACCCGAGGACACAAATGTGATTTTTCAACCAACTTTGGTGCACGAGAGCATGTGCTTGTAGTTCAAATTTGACTTATGCACATTAAATGACCAGAAACTCAATTAATGTATAAAAAATGACAAACGAACCCGGAATAATTCCAAAATTTAACAGGGCACTAATGTAGTTCTATGTTGCCTTTGTTAAGAAACTCAAGGGGGGGGCAACGTATATCGTTTCACACTCAAAGGTGGCACGTTCCCTCTTAGAACCACAAGCTTCCAAATCGGCCCAATTTTTTACCACAACATGTTAGTGCCATGACATGACACCATGCCAAGTTTCATGATTTCCAGGCGAGTTTTGGATTTACATGAATTTAAAATCAAAGTTTCTCGATGTTCTCGGCCGTGTCCTGACGCCCAGATGTTTGAATTTCATTCTCATTTCTTCCATGGGACCTAGAAATTCAACCAAGGACACACATGTGATTTTTCAACCCACTTTGGTGCACCAGAGCATGTGCATGCAATTCATATTTAGATTATGCACATTAAAAGCCCAGAAACTCAATTAATGTATAAAAAGGCCAAATGAACCCGAAATAATTCCAAAATTTAACAGGGCACTCATATAGTTCTATGTTGCCTCTGTAAATAAAATCAGGGGGGAGGCAGCGTATATCGTTTCGCACACAAAGGTGACACGTTCCCTCTCGGAACCACGAGGCTTGTTGAGCGAATCTCCGGTTTTGCAAGAGGTTTATACCAAAACTTGTCCCAATTCAGCAAAAATTATACGTATGAAAACAGGGTTTAGATTATCCCAAACATCTCGCTACCTAGACCAATAATGTACTATGATTTGAATTCAACATAAAATGGATACAAATATTTGAATTGGAGAGCATATGGTACATGTAGTTCATAGTGAAATATGATTACTGCTATATGTATGTTTTTTGTTATCAAGATAATATTTAAATTATTGTATAACTTGACAACAATCATATTCAAATAAGGAAAATTGATTCAAATTTAGTCCATATGGTAGACGACAATATATATGTTCACATGGTGGAGTAAAATGTTCATATATGATGGAAGATCAAAATGTACGATTACATCAATTATAAACCGCAAGGTCACCTAACAATATATTCGAATTCAACCTAACGTGGATTCAAAAATTGAAATTCGAGATCATGGCATCTGTAATCATATAAAAAGGGACATTACTCTTTCTTTGGTGGGAATTGATTTGTTTTTTGTTGTTGTTGAGGGAAGTGCGAATCGATTTGGTACTATGCAGGGTAATCTTGTTCTCCCGACTTTTTTTACATTTTTCTTGTAGTTTTTTCAATGGCATCTATAGAAATATAGTAAAAGGGGACATGACTCTCTTTTGTCTTGTATGAATTGTTTTTTTACACGTTAAGTTTGTTCTGCCGAACAAGGAATCCACACCTTGTTATCCCGAAATTTTCAAGCTCGAGTATCTTTTGTCTCACCTGCTTTGAAACTCCCGCTTCTTCAACCCGAGCCGCGCCTTGTTATACCGAAATTTGGACGCGTGCGAGAACTCCCTCCTCATCCGAAATCGCTCCCGCAGCCCAGACACGCGAAATCCCCCTTCTACCCCTGAGCCAGAAATGAAGCTGCACGTCGCGGTGTCAAAACCGGTGGGGGTACGCTGGTAACTTACCCTACATTTCAGACAAGCGTGTCCCTAAGCTTGGCTCCCCCTCCCCCTTTGCCCCCCCCCATTCGTACACCGAGGCCGCCAAAACCCGCGAAACCCCACGCTCCTCCGTCGGCCTCCCGACCGCCGCCCAGCCGGAGACTCTTCCCCGACTACGTCGTCCACCGCAACAGCTGGCCGTCCCTCATCCACCGCACCGGATGAGGATCCGTTGTCGATCTCGTCGTCCCACTGAATCAGCCGCCCCGTCCTCCACCTCCAAGGAGCTTCCCCGACGTTCGCCTCGTCTATCGCGCCACCTCAATCCCCACAGCGCCGTCTTGACCTGCCCCACCGGAACCGCAGCACCCTCACCAATTCCTCCGATGAAGCCGAGGCCAACTCGGCGCCACAAAGGAGGTCCTGCCCTCACCGCTGCATTTTATCTTTTATTCGATCTCATGAAGCTGCCGGTGCTCGATACCGAGCAGACATGGCGTGTCTCCATCGACGACGCTGTCGCCGGCCACATCATCCACGGCGTCTCTCCCCCATGTCGTTGCTTCCCCGGCGGCAACTTCCACAACGGCACTAGCTGCAGCTGCTCTGGCTCTCGCTCGCGCTGCGGCTCTGTTCTTGCTGTCGGTCGCAGTGCTGCACTGCCCCTACTTTCGTTCATGCTGCTGCTCTGCTCTTTCTCTCGCTTGCGCTGCTGCTGCTGCTGCACTACCTCCGGCAGCTACAGGAGTTGCTGCTTTAGCACTCGCTCGCGGTGCTACTGCATGACTTGCTCTCTGCTAGTGCGTTCCCTGCTCGAGCGTCTGCTGATTTAGATCACTGCTTCTCTGCTACTAGTGCTCGAATTCCCTAAACATCTATTGCAATGCTCTGTTACTAGTTCAATCAGTTTCGACAGGAAAATTCAGTTTCGACTGTGAAGTTCATTTTCTTCAGTTAAGTTCAGAGTGAACAGTACTTACAGCATCTGTTGGAGCAGCCGTGGCGCGGCTGATGCGTTTTACATCTAGCACTTTTTGGTGATGTATTTTACATCATCTATTGCAGATGATATTAGGGTCCCACTTCAGATTAACATTGTCTGTCTTGTCATGCTTCAGCCTCGTCGCCGTACACCTTAGCAGAGCTGCTCCAACGATGGAACCGTCCATCACAGTGGAGCAGTACCCTCGGCGCCATTTCCAGAGGCCTCGGATCTTCTTCCCCGCCTCCGGCAGTCACACCAGCATCATCACCATCCTCCATGTCTAACCCAATGATGCCGAGGTCCACAAGGCTATGCCAAAGAGGTTGTACACTCATCGCATCACTTTGTTTATCCATTCCTCTGTTCTTCCAATTCATGTGAGCCAAACACCCGGGTTGACTGAAATCCTATGTTTCCAAATGGTCTGTTTTGCACGTGCATTCAAATCCCATTCCTGTGTTTTTCCTGTCCCTGCGTTTATAGAATCCTCCAATTCTATGGAGCCCTTACAGATTTACTTCATTTTCAGATAGCCGTCAAAGAAAACTCTGTGTGTTATGTCCTGCTCCTGCCGTGCCGTCATCCACCCCACCTGAGGTGCACCATCGACCGAAGCGTTCACTGCAGCAGAGATCCCCCCTGCAGACTTCCTTTCGCCGCCTCAGATCATCTTCCCCGTTGCCGGCAGCCACGCCAACTGCATTACCATCAGCAACTGAGCAGATGAACCTGAGGACTACACAGTTCCGGAAGAGAGGTCACGGTCTTTCGTGTTTGCTTACGTTATACATCGGTTATTATTACCTGCTACTTTATCGTTCAATCTTGAGTTTTGAATTGCCCATGGGTCTCATATCGAGCCAACAACGAATAGTATGTGTCTACTATCTGGTTCATCTGGGGTCTTCTATGTGGTTCATGTTGGGTGGGCAAGAAACAATAGATGATCCATTGTCTATATTTTTAAACTGAAGCTATAAATACCCGCTATCATTAGTTTTGGATCCATCCACTCGTTTGCTACCATCAGTCTTGAGTTTTGCATGCACCCCTTAGGCCTTACAAAGTCAAACTATTTTTATTATGCATGTCACATATTGTACGCAATCCTACTGAACATGTAGAGAAAAAGAGAAGACCGTTGCGTGCGAATATAATGTCATGCAGACGCCGCTCCATGGTGGGCGAAGTGGCCCCCCTCCTGCATTTCCAGATTGTATTCCAGAGGAAGATAACTGTTCAGATGGAGATTCAGAAGGAGCCGACCATGCCTGTTTACCACCTGAGGTGTTTGCTCTAACATGGCATGCTGATGTTGGTCATATCATTCATATGGCGCCTTGCATTGCTTACATTATACATCTTATATGTCATCAGCTTAGTTTAGATTTGCTTTGTGTGAATGCGACCTGTTTGGTTTCTATATCATACTCCCACCATTCCTAAATATTTGTCTTTTTAGAGATTTCAATAAGTGACTACATACGGAACAAAATGAGTGAATCTACACTCTAAAATATGTCTATATACATCCGTATGTGGTAGTCCATTTGAAATCTCTAAAAAAAGACAAATATTTAGGAACAGAGGGAGTATATGGGAATTATGCAATGCCTTCTTCTTTAGCCAGGCATCATATACGTGAATCATGCAATGCCATCCTGTTTAGCCAGTCATCGTATATGTGAATTGTATCATGCCATATTTTTTCCATAATGTATTCTATTTGTCAACAATGTTTATACATTCATCTACTCTTCCTGTGCATCAGCCATTTGAGTCGGTCATGGGAAAATCTGGAGTGAAAACAAGGTCTTCTGAGCAGTCAGTGCTACATGTCGATGCAGATTTCTTGCTGGTTACAGATAGCTCCTCAGAGGAGGATTCAGAGAGAGATGACCAGTCGTATTCCCCCCGAGGTGCATGCTCTAACTTGGCTGGGTTATATTGCTCATATCATGCATATGGTGTCTTGCATTGCCATGCCATCTGCTTAGATTAGACATGCTATGTGTGAATGCCTCCTGTTTGCTTTCTATATCAGATATGTGAATTATGCAATGCCATGTTTTTTAGCCAGTTATCATATATGTGAATTATGCACCGCCATGGAGCCAGGCATCATATATTTGAATTATCTCATGCCATCTTTTTTCATTACGTATTCCATTTGTCGACAATCTGTGTATATTGAACTAATCTTCATGTGTATCAGCCATTTGAGCCAGTTATGGAAAAATCTGGAGTGAAAACAAGGTCTTTAGAGCAGGCAATGGTACCTGTTGAAGCATATATCTCGATGGTTACAGGGAGCTCCTCGGAGGAGGATTCAGAGACAGATGACCAGTCCTATATCCCACCTGAGGTGTATGCTCTAAGTTGCAATGTTTATATTTCCCATATGATGCATATGGTGTCTTGCATTGCTTAGTTTAGACATCATATGCACAATATTGAATTCTACCTGCTTAGTTTAGAGATCATACATGTGAGTGTTAGCTGCTCAGTATATGAATCAATTATGTCAATTATATCATCCCATCTTGTATACTTAGACAGCATGTATGTGAATTATTTCATCCCAACCTATTTTAGAAAGACATCATATAGTTTTGTCATGTCATCCTGTTTAGGTACTCATCATATGTTGAATTATGCAACTATGTCATGCTATCCTGTTTAGTTAGGCATCGTATATGTGAAATTGTGTAATGCTATCCTGTTTGGTTACACAACATATATGTGAATTACCACATCTGTATATCATATAATGTCTGTATGTTCAATTTCTTTTCTTGTTTATCAGCCATTTGAATTGGAGGGGGTGATCGTAGTATCTAAGGGAGCAAAAACCCGTTCTTCACAAAAGACAGTTGAGGGAGTCCAGGATTAGGGGGTATCCGGACAGCCGGATTATTTCCTTTGGCCGGACTGTTCGACTATGAGATACACGATTGAAGACTTCGTCTCATGTCCGGATGGGAATCTACTTGGCATGGAAGGAAAACTAGGCAATACGGATATGTATATTTCCTCCTTTGTAACCGACCTTGTGTAACCCTAGCCCCCTCCGGTGTCTATATAAACCGGAGGGTTTTAGTCCGAAGGACACAATAATAGACAATCATACCATAGGCTAGCTTCTAGGGTTTAGCCTCTCTGATCTCGTGGTAGATCTACTCTTGTACTACCCATATCATCAATATTAATCAAGCAGGACGTAGGGTTTTATCTCCATAAAGAGGGCCCGAACCTGGGTAAAACATCGTGTCCCCTGCCTCCTATTACCATCTGCCTTAGACGCACAGTTCGGGACCCCCTACCCGAGATCCGCCGGTTTTGACACCGACATTGGTGTTTTCATTGAGAGTTCCACTGTGCCATCTCCAAAAGGAAGGATGTCTCGTCTCGTCTTTAAAGACGGTACTACTATTGGGGGAGCTTTGGCTATCGGCCAAACTCTCCGGCTAGGCGGTTTCATCATGACCGCCTGTTCGGCCGCCGCGCCGACGATGACTTCTCGGGTCATCGAAAACAGCCTCCACGTCAAATCGGCACTCGCCGAACAGATGGATCCAATGGAGCTCGCTTCTTTAAACGAGCTCTTGGATCACATCGCCGCCTTGGGAGTCGCTACGGACTATGATCGGATTGGGCTTAAACCCGATCAAAGGGAGATTAACTCTCCACCGGTCACCCATCATATTGAAGTGGTGGTGGAACAATGCGGTGACCTTTCCTCTATCTTGAGGACTAATTATGTCCGGATTCCCGAGCTCTCCGAGCCTAATGCCCGTTCGTGGAAGGACAACATCCAATCCCTGAACTTAGAGTCAGGCAGCGGGCCAGGATTATCGGGTAACACCCCGGAACCGGAACTTCCAAAATTGGAAACTCCTCGGCCCCTGGATCCTAGATCGCGTAAGGGTTCGGATTCAATTCCACCCACCCACCAAAACATAAGCGATCTTTCCAACATCAGACAAGAGCCCCATGAAATAGTACATCATTATTGGGCCAGATTCCTCCTTGTGTTGAACAAGGTTAAGGACTGTCGTAAGGAAGATGCAATCTCACTTTTCTGCAATAATTGCACGGATAAGGGGATCCTTAACGCCTTAAGTCGCCATGACATATCACGCTTCGCTGACTTGGTGTCCATAGTACGAAAGTACTGTGCGATGGAAAGTGCCTGGAAAACCGAAACAAACTTTTGGGATAATCCGGCCCTAAACATGAACCTAGTCCAAAATAAAAGGGTGCACTATCAAAAGACACCCGGGTCAACTACCAAAAAGCAAAAACCCTCTATAGGGCATGGAACCGTACTGGAGGGATGGCTCAATGGACCCTGCAAAATTCATAGTACAGTGGATACAATACCAATGCACAGCCTTAGAGCATGTTGGATACTCCGGCAGGTGGCCAAAAGTGGTGAGGATCTTCTTATCCCAAATGCCACAGAGCACCATCCCGTGGATAACAATACGGTGTTAACGGTCTTTGAGACATTTGCGTCAAATAATAGGCGCACGCGAACACTCGGCAGCATGGCCGAAATTTGCCACATAGCAGCAATAAATCCATGGAGTGACACGACTATTACCTTCAATGCGAGTGATGAACCTAAATTCTAAACAGCCCGAGCACCAGCCGCACTGGTCCTCAGTCCAATTGTGGACGGCTTTTGACTCACCAAGGTACTCATGGACGGCGGCAGCGGATTAAACCTCATCTATGAGGAAACCCTTCAAAAAATGGAAATAGACTGGAACCGCATCGAGCGAAGCAGCACAACCTTTAGAGGAATAATTCCCAGTCGGGAAGCGCGCTGTACAGGCAAAATCACACTAGATGTGGTGTTCGGCATGCTGGAGAATTATAGGTCCGAAGAGATTACGTTCCAAGTGGCCCCGTCCAGTAGCGGTTACCACGCCCTGTTAGGGCGAGAGGCGTTCACAATCTTCCAAGCCATACCCCATTACGGCTACATGAAGCTCAAAATGCCGGGCCCAACGGAATTATCACTCTTGCTAGTGATCCGGACACAGCACTCCGCGCCGAAAACAAGATAGCCGCACTGGCCCTCGAGGCCTTATCCGAAGCCCTAGCGGCTGAGGAACTGACTGCGCTGCGCTCCACAGTGAACAGGGATGATGTGATACTCGATAAGAGATCCAAGTCCACCTCCTTTAAACCGGCGGATGAAATAGTCAAATTCCAAGTCCATCCAATGGACCCTACAAAAACAGCTTCCATCGGGGCACAATTAAACCCTGACGTAGATGCCGCACTACGAGAGTCCCTATGCGAGAACTGGGACATTTCTGCCTGGAACCCTTCAGACATGCCAGGAATCCCACACAGGCTGGCCGAGCACAGCCTCAATATTCTAAAGGTATTCAAGCCGGTCCAGCAGGCTCTTCGGTGTTTCTCTGAACCTAAGAGACAAGCCATGGGAGAGGAACTAGCCAAGTTATTGGAGGCCATATTCATTAGAGAAATAAAACACCCGGACTGGCTAGCAAACCTGGTGATGGTACCAAAGAATGATAAATCTTGGCGCCTTTGTGTCGATTTCAAGGACCTCAATAAAGCTTTCCCAAAGGATCCCTTCCCCCTCCCCTGCATCAATCAAATTATCGATGCCACCGCAGGACACGAGTCATTCTGTTTCCTCGACGCATACTCCGGTTACCACCAAATCAAGATGGCAGAGTCCGACCAAGCCGCAACGGCATTCATCACACCATATGGTCCCTTCTGTTTCGACACAATGCCTTGCCTTTTGGGCTAAAAAACGCCGGCGCAACATATCAGCGCATGATTCAGACGTGTCTGGAGAAACAAATCGGCAAAACAGTAGAGGCATACATAGACGATGTGGTCGTCAAAACCAAGCATGTCGACTCTTTGGTAGATGACTTGAGGCTCACATTCGACAACCTCCGAACATATGACATCAAGCTCAATCCGGAAAAATGTGTTTTCGGCGTACCAGCCGGAAAGCTCCTGGGTTTCATTGTCTCCAGTAGAGGTATTGAAGAGAATCCGGCCAAAATCCAAGTTTTGTCACAGTTGGCTACCCCAACAGACCTCAAACAAATCAAGAAGTTAACTGGATGCGTGGCGGCTCTAAGACGCTTTATCTCCCGCTTAGGAGAAAAGGATTTACCCCTTTATCGCCTACTTCGGCGCACCGACCACTTTGAGTGGACGGACGCTGCCACAGCCGGATTGGATGAAATAAAGGCCATTTTGGCAACCAACCCAATCCTGGCCGCGCCAAACATTGGCGAACCAATGTTGTTGTACATTGCGGCAACTCATCAAGTTGTAAGCGCAGTGCTCGTCGTCGAACGAGAAGCTACCGGGCATATATTCCCTCTTCAAAAGCCGGTATACTATGTATCCACTGTCCTCACTCCATGCAAATCATGGTACCCCCATTATCAAAAGATAGCCTATGCGGTATTTGTGGCATCCTGGAAGCTGCGACACTACTTTCAAGAGTGTTCAATTACAGTAGCCTCGGAAGTGCCACTTGATGATATTATAAACAACCGCGACGCTACGGGCCGGATTGCTAAATGGGCCATTGAGCTCCTCCCGTTCGACATAACATACAAACCTCGATGGGCCATTAAGTCGCAAGTATTGGCCGACTTTGTCGCCGAATGGACGGACGCCGAACTCCCTAAAGAGTACGGCGCATACTCCAATTGGACCATGCACTTCGACGGTTCTAAAATGCTGGCTGGTCTAGGGGCTAGCGTCGTCCTGACGTCCCCCACCGGAGATACCGTTCAGTATGTACTGCAAATATTGTATACAGACTCCAACAACACAGCCGAATACGAAGCTCTATTGCATGGTCTTTGGATGGCAGTCTCCATGGGCATTCAACGCCTGGAAGTGCGTGGGGATTCAAACCTTGCAATATCCCAAATAAATGGAGTTTGACACCAAGGATCCGAAAATGGCGGCCTACTGAAACGCAGTCCTAAAAATGTCAGTTCGGTTCGAGGGACTCGAATTTCACCATGTGGCTCGGGAAAACAATCAAGCGGCAGATATCCTCGCCCGCATCGGCGCAAAACACGACACAGTGCCCCCCCCAACATATTTCTGGAAAGGCTATTCAAGCCATCCGTAGTATGGGAAGGGTACACCGGTAACAATAGTCCGGACCCGGCCAAAATGCCCGATACCGAATACTCTGACACAATCGGAGGCTCCGCCACCAAAATAACACTTTCAGCCCATGTAATAATGGCCATTATCGCCCCGTGGATAGAACCATTCTGGGCCTACCTAACTAGGCAGGAACTTCCGGAGGACCAAAATGAGGCACGCTGCATAGTGCAGCGATCTAAGGCCTACAGGGTCCATGAGGGAGAATTGTATAAAAAAATCACTTCCGGAGTCCTTCAAAGGTGCATCTCCGAAGAGTAAGGGCGGAACCTTTTGGCAGAAATCTGCGCCGGACTCGGCAGTCACCATGCCACAGCCCGGGCTCTTGTAAGCAAGGCCTTCCGTACATGATTCTATTGGCCAACGGCCCGGGCAGATGCACAAGACTTGGTCCAACATTGCGCCGGTTGCTAGCTCTTTGCAAATCAAAGCCACATGCCACCCACCGCCCTCCAAACAATCCCCATTACGTGGCCCTTCGCGGTCTGGGGGCTTGACATGGTTGGACCCCTTAAAGGGGGAACCCACAAGAAAAAATACTTACTGGTCATGGTGGATAAATTCACCAAATGGATAGAGGCCAAACCTGTTAAAACAGACGAATCCGGACCAGTGATAGACTTCATATCTAGGGTCGTACACCGTTATGGCGTCCCCCACAGCATCATCACTGACAACGGCACAAACTTCACAGCCGATGAGGTAAAACTCTAGTGCAGCAAAACGGGCATTAAGCTCAATTATGCTTCAATCTATCTCCCAAAAACCAACGGTCAAGTCGAGCGAGCAAACAGTATTATAATGACGGCATTAAACCCAGATTAGTGCGTTCCTTAATGGAGTTTAACACGCACTGGGTAGAGGAGCTCGACTCCGTACTCTGGGGCTGCGGACCACGCCGAATCGTAGTACCGGATATACACCCTTCTTTATGGTGTATGGCACAGAGGCAGTCTTGCCCTGTGACATAATTCATGACTCACCTTGAGTGCGCATGTACGAAGAAAGAGAAGCCAAGCTCGATCGGCAAGACAGTCTGGACACCCTGGAGGAGGAGCGCGACGTAGCCAAAGCCCGTTCCGCATTTTATCAGCAACAGGCTCGCAGATACCAAAGCAGAGAAATGCGGGCCAAAACTTATAATGTTGGCGAACTAGTTCTACGCCTGCCAGATAAGAAAAAGAACAAGCTCGAGCCCAAATGGGAAGGTCCCTTCATTGTTGACCAAGTTCTGACCGGTTGAGCGTACCGACTGCGGGATGCATCGACTAGTCGACTCGAGCCGAACCCATGGAATGCGGCCAGGCTCCGAAGATTCTATGCCTAGCACCGGACTCTATGTTCGTCCCCTCCATTTGTCCATTTTTTGCATATACATTATCTGTCTTGTTTTTCTTTCTTCCTTTCTTTTATTCTTTCCCTAGGCCTTCAAGGGCCAACTTGTGCCTCGCTTGCACATTATAGATGCGCCAGCCGCGCTCATCATACCTGGGGGCTTCTTTCACAGAAGCTTAATTATTTATTTGGGCCTCATGCCCCGCACATGTGTTATGCTTCCACATGTACCTTTTTTCGCCATTATATGCATCGATATGACTTATGTTTTGGCCAAGCTAGGTTGCCTGGCTCTTGTATTTATGCCCTACATTCCCGTTAATTCAGCTAGGGTATATGGGGAGCACCTCTGCGATTGTTACTGCCGGGTCAGCCGGATGTGTACCTCAGACTGAGTGGAGCCGAAAGCTAGCGTTCTTAAGGGAATATTCAGTCGGTGAACAAAAGATGATTTTTAGTTATTTTCCATACCCGCCCCCAGATGTTTTTCCTGCGTTTCCTATCGTAGTCCGGACATGCACTTTAGGGCATGCTTACCCAGGGAAAGGAACCCTTAAAGGAACTATTCTCCCTGGAAGATGTTTCTTACTACCCATGTAATATAACATAACTAGTTGGGCACTTGTCTGTTCAAGCACTTATGACCCCTACGCCTGGTCTCCACGCATGCCCCGGTTCTTATATAACTGTGCAGGTATTCGGATACACTCCGGACTATCGGGTCCCGAGGTTGAAGCTAAAAGGTTCGCCAAGACAAATGATCTACAATCCGGCTAGAAGGCATTATACATGTCACTTTCATTACATAGTCATGCAGACTGACTAAATTCCTCTTCTATACCATCCAACAGGCGGTCTAGCTTACAATCCTATTGGGAATACTTTGTGGCTAATTCTACTTGCCCATAAACTAAGCTAACGGGGATAAATTTTCCGTCGGCCCCCCACAGGTCCGACCTCGGCCATGTGATTTGGGTCTGCCTTGGTATACCGCGTCTTCACAATGGCCCAGGCTTCTCTAGCACCCTGTCGGAAGGCTGATATCTTCCATAATCGGAAGCGCCGCCGTGCTCCCTTGAGCTTCTCCACAAGCTCTGCAACACCCTCTGGCAGGGATACGGACGGCCACAAGGCCTGGGCAACACCCTGCATCACCTACCGAACTTGTTCGTGCAGATGTGACAGCTCGGATAGAAGATCACCCGCAGACCCGGGCATTTCCTCCGCAGGACGACCCGTCAGCATACCTACAGACATAACGCTGTTAGCCGGCTTCTTCACTGAACTCCTTTAAAAGGATTCGTTCAAGCACTTACTAAAAATGCCGCGCCGAAGCCACTTATTCTCCTTCTCAGAGTCTGCAAGCTGGCCCCGAATGTCTTTCAGTTCCATGCTCAGCTTAATATTGGCATCTTGGAGATTGTTTCTCTCCTGCCTAACCTTAGTCAGCACGCGTTTGCCAGCCTCTAGCTATTGCATAACATGCTGGTCCTCCGGATTTTCTCCGGATTCATCTGCAGCATCTGTTGTTAGATCTGCAGCCATGCCGCACATTATATGCTTACCATCATTCTTTAAAGTAAATGTTACCAGTAGGGGACTTTTTTGGTTCCTTCAATGCGGCCACAATAGCCCGTAGTTGGGTCTTGCATTCCTCTAGCTCCTGTGACAGCCTAGTATTCTTCTTTGTAAGAACCCGCAAAATAAAGATGATCCTTAAATCAGTTCTACTAACTGTTTCAAGTCTCAGGGGGCTATTGATATATATAAATTGTCAGATTTACTTACCCGTACATCCTTTACATACTGATCTGTGGCTCTGGCTAGACCATCTTGAGCAGCTCGGAGGTACGCCTCTCCAAAATTGAAGGCATCAAATGCCTCTGGTGAGAAACAAGCGTCACGGAGTACGGCCCGGCGGCGCCTATAATTCATGGCGCTTTCCACTTCTGAGTTTGTAGCGGATAATCTATCTGCACCCTATGTAGGGGGATTATCCAGCGCCCGCCCCATATCGGCTTCCGCCTCTATGTCCGGTCCTGGCGCCCGGCTGGTGGAAGCATGGTTAGTAACATCGCCGAACATATTCCGGCAAAAGTTTTTTCTGTTAAAGAAATACGGGAGTCATTATATTTCAAGAAAGACGACAACCACGGAGCGGGGATTGTTATACCTTTGCGCCGGCGTCTCTGTCCTGACCGCCTTCCTTTTTGGCCTACCCGGCCTTGGTGCCTCCTGTTGGCGCGTTGCCGCGGGTTCGGCAAGGCCTCCCTAATACCTTTCCTGTAAAATGCCATGTGTATATGGTGAGTGAAGTGTCTAAAAGGGGATCCTAGTTTTGGAGTTGGGATTTTTGGTTTTTCTTATGTGCGATGTAGGGAGCAGTCCGGGATAGTCGGCCGTAATGGCCACCATGGCATCGTCGCAGCTTAACTGATAGAACTGCCGGTCTATCAGCTCCACGGATATAACCGAATCTTCTTTGAGTCCGGAGTCAAGGGCCTGGTCAGGGTCCTCTGGTTGTGGAGAAGGGCTGCTGACCTCCTTTATGGCTTTTCGCAGTTCGGGCCGCAAAGTGGTAAGGTGAATACTTACGACAAAGAATGCAGGAAAAATAGGAGCAGGGAGATATAACTTACCCAGCCTGGAGGATTGTACATGGAGAATCCATCCCGTGGTTTGATGAGGGTGAATTCCTCTTCCTCACCCTTGAACAATTCGGACAGAATTTTCGCTAAAGGGGAAGCATTGTCCGGACCCTTGCGCCCGCAGCGGGTGGCGTCATCCACCCCGTTATAACACCACAAGGGGTGCCCACGATATTGAAGTGGTTGCACTCCCCGCATTATGCAAATCGACATAACTTCGATTATTGTCAATCCTGATTGAGCTAGAGCTTTGATCTGGTTCATCAGATAGAGGACTTCTCTGTTGTCTTCCACCTGGGGGCTCCATGGGCGCCAACTTCGATGCTTCTTCAGAGGAGCATTGTTGAACTCAGGAACACCCCACCGAACAGGGTCCGGAAGGGGAATGTCCTCCATATGAAACCATTCTAAAGGCCAGTCTTCGGACGACTTCTTCGGGGTACTGGACAGGTATCCGGTATCGGCGATGCGCCATATTTCGGCTCCTCCCACTTGATAAAGTGATCCCCTCTGTGTGCGAGGGACGAGGCAAAATAGCCTTTTCCACAGCTCGAAGTGAGCCTCGCAGCCCAGGAACAACTCGCAGAGAGCTACATAGCCGGCGATATGTAGAATGGAGGCAGGGGTGAAATTGTGTAATTGGAGGCCATAGAACTCCAGGAGCCCGTGGAGGAACGGATGAATCGGAAATCCGAGTCCCCTTAGTAAATAAGGAACAAGGCAGACCCGTTCCCCCGTGGAGGGACAGGGAAAGCTCTCCTCTTGCTCCCCGCCATTGTAGGTGGCAAGCCCGGCTCGAACGGGCACCATATACGCAGGAGGGAGAAATCCCTTGGTCTGCAGTTCGACCAATCGACTGTGTGGGACTGAACACCTCTCCCAATCACCGGGCTTAGGGCTATGGGGACGGGAGGAGCTGCGGAGGTCGGCCATGCTGGAATGGATCATTCCAAAATGCGCTCTGATGGATTCTCGCTGAGGGGAGGATGGTGTGGATCGGATCTAAGAATCCCTATCCCTTTAATAGGCAATTTATTTATCTGGCTAGGGGGGCAAATGTAAAAATGCCCTGGCACCTCGTATTCATTCGACGCATGGGAGATATCCCTTATTGGGCACAAAAGCCAAGAGATTCAACATTTATGGGGCCGGACACCGCTTAGAAACACTTGGAAATTGGAGAAGAACCCGCCTTGCAATGCCGAAGATAATACTGCGCGCCGGACTCATCATCATTGAACCCTGGTTCGGGGGCTACTGATGGAGTCCATGATTAGGGGGTATCCGGACAGCCGGATTATATCCTTTGGCCAGACTGTTGGACTATGAAGATACAGGATTAAAGAGTTCGTCTCGTGTCCGGATGGGACTCTACTTGGCGTGGAAGGCAAGCTAGGCAATATGGATATGTATATTTTCTCCTTTGTAACCGACCTTGTGTAACCCTAGCCCCCTCCAGTTTCTATATAAACCGGAGGGTTTTAGTCCGTAGGACACAATAACAGACAATCATACCATAGGCTAGCTTCTAGGGTTTAGCCTCTCTGATCTAGTGGTAGATCTACTCTTGTACTACCCATATCATCAATATTAATCAAGCAGGACGTAGGGTTTTACCTCCATCAAGAGGGCCCGAACCTGGGTAAAACATCGTGTCCCCTGCCTCACGTTACCATCTGTCTTAGACGCACAGTTCGGGACCCCTACCCGAGATCCGCCGGTTTTGACACCGACAACAGTGCTACCCGTCGATGCAGATAGAACCATGGCTGTACTGGCCCACAAACTAGCCCCACCACACATAATCGAGACTCTTCCATATTGCACACTTACACCGTTGGGCAGAGAACCGGTTACAACCCATCTAACCGCAACCCCAGTGGATAGTAACCCACTTATAGTTGACAAAGCACCATGTCCACCACAAAGTACCCCCACATGAGCAGTTTGTAAAGCTACTGCAGTGCCCAAAGCATGAAGACCACCCAACTAACCCAAACTCCACGTTTAAAGTAGAAGAGCAACTATTCTCAGGTCAGATTCTGTAGCTATGGTCCATACTCCTTTGCTGTTGCATCACTGTATTTACTCATACCAACTACTTTCGAATTTGAAGGATCCAATTGAAACTCCAATGGCACAACAGTTATGTTTTAAACCTATTTCTTTAACTGGATTGCTGTTCTAACTTCATGCTCTATGTTGATTTCAGTTTAAGTTGTATAAACAGTTATGTTCTCATGTGATGCACATTACAAGTGCTGCCAATGTTGTGTAGTTTCTCACACTTATATTCTGTCTATGCTACTGTGTCTTAAAAATATATGAGTTGAACTGTGTCTCTATCTTGATTAGGGAACACAAACTAGAATGATATGGACAATACAATGACCATAGTACATAGATATATGTTTGTTTCATGCTGTTATCCTGTCCACCTTACTACTGAACTGGTTTACCAAAATGAGTTTCGTATACTACAAGCTAAAACTGTGATGTGTCTGCTTGTTTCTCTTGTAGTATGCAAACAGAATATTGGAGAAGTGCACCCCACTATGCAATGGTAGAGAAAGTAATGCAGATAGGGTTCAAGATAGTGAGACAACCCTGTTGGTCTCCAAGAAAGGTGATAAAAACAATCTTGTAGACAGTGAGAAAACCCCATAGTCCTGCGTTGATGTAGTGTTCGAGTTACTGGCCAGTACCGCTGGCACAAGCTCTTCGAACTCACTGCCTGAATCACTTCAGCTTCTTCAGTCTCAGCTACAAGCTGAAAGGCATCAGTTAGCTGTGCTGCGACAAGAAGCCGAAGGACTGAGGAAGTCCCTGCAGAATTTAGATGCGTACTTTCTTGTGCAACAGCAAGCGCTGGAGGATTTAAGAGCCAAACAAGAGAAAGTTAATAAGCTTGCTAAGCATCTTGTCAGCATTATGGGTACCCAGGATATTGTTTCTTGAACTCTTCTGGAGTGGTTTCAGTTCTGGACTTGTTTTGCTGCGGCGTTTATATGCTGCTTTGTTCCCTATGTTTGCATTGGTGGCGAACTTTGATGCCCACTGGATGTAATATGTAATAGCCGTGATAGCCTAGCATAAGTTGCTTGCTTATTTATTTCCTTGTTGTCTTGTTTATTTGTTTGCTTGTAGTCAGTGCAGTATGGACACTGGGCCCCGTATGGGCCGTAGAAACAGTGGGCCTTCTACGGGCCATAGAAACAGTAGGCCTTCTACGGGCCGTAGAAACAATGGGCCTTCTATGGGCCGTAGAAACAATTGGCCTTCTACGGGCCGTATCATCAATGGGCCTTATACGGGCCGTATGATCGATTGGCCAAACATGGGCCAATAACAGGCCGCATTATGGCCGTAAACGGGCTAGAGTTGGAATCGTCCGTTCATGGGCCGACCATAACGGGCCATCGTTAATAGGCCGTATTTCATGACGCTATGAAAACGGCCCAACGTATTAACGGACCACAAACGGGCCGACTGTAACCACGGGCTGAATTTGGCCCACAAGCAGAAAATGACACTAATGGGCCGTAAGTAAACGAATGCTGGAAATGATCCCAAGAATAAATGGGCTCTAAGAAGGCCGAAAGATAACATGGGCTGGAAACGGCCCAACGAAATAACTGGCCATTAATGGGTATAAAGTGATACATTGTTCCTTAGGGGCCAGTTTCACCATGGGTCGTTAATGTGTGTAAAGTGATACACTGTTCATTACGGGGCAGTTTCACCATAGGCTGTTAATAGGCCAAGAGTTACATAGGGCCTCATATGGGCCGAAAGACGTCATGGGCCATACATGGGCCAGAAGTGAAAACGGACTGGAATCATATAGGATGGCCCAGATGATGCTACTGGGCCTAATTCGGATAGGGCGTAACGGGCCTTGGGTTAGCGGGCTGTAAATGGGCTATATGCGAACATGCCGTTAATAGGCTTTCCATGGGCCGGCCCGCCACCTTTTGACCAAGTCAAATGGGCCGGCCTTTTCACAGGAATGGGCCTCTGTTGGGCCGTGCCACGTGCCGACGTATCACAGGCGCCTTCTGTCCAATGAGTGGATGACACCTGTCCCAACGATGAGCTGACACGTGTTTCCTCCAGCCAATGATGATTTTACACATGGAAAATTCCCATTGGTCGGGGCTGTTAACGGGTTATCAGATCCAAAACCCGACCCGATAGCATAACGGTGTTTCATTACGGTGGATGCCACGTGTCGGTCACCCTTGACGAAAGCACTTCTGTGACGCACATTTTATCGTCATGCAAGTGGACACTTCCGTGATGATAATTTTGGTAATGTCATGGAACACTTCTACGACAGCACAGGTATGAATATCTTGATTCTGTCATAAATTTGTCATGGATGTACATGCATGAAAAAAAACACGACCTACTGTGACAAACACGTATCATCACGGAAGTGTATTTTTTTGTAGTGGGCCCTTCACAGAGGAAAGCAGAGGTTGTCATGTGCTTTTATGGTTGGATGCACAAAATCTTAATTCGAAAGAACGTCGCTTTATATTGCCACTTGTGATATGGACCTTTATTATGCACTCCGTCGCTTTTATTTCTTCCACATCACAAGATCATATAAAGCTTATTTTCTCCACACTAATAAATCATACATATTTATAGAGCAATTTTTATTGCTTGCAACGATGACAACTTACTTGAAGGATCTTATTCAATCCATAGGTAGATATGGTGGACTCTCATGGCAAAACTAGGTTTAAGGATATTTGGAAGCACAAGTAGTATCTCTACTTGATGCAAAGAATTTGGCTAGCATGAGAGGGAAAGGCAAGCTCAACATGTTGGATGATCCATGACAATATAATTTATCTCAGATGTAAGAAAACATAACCCATTACGCTGTCTTCCTTGTCCAACATCAACTCTTTAGTATGTCATATTTTAATGAGTGCTCACAATCATAAAATATGTCCAAGATAGTATATTTATATGTGAAAACCTCTCTTTCTTTATTACTTCCTATTAATTGCAATGATGACCAAAACTATGTTTGTCAACTCTCAACAACTTTTATTCATCATACTCTTTATATGTGAAGTCATTACTCTCCATAAGATCCATATGATCTCTTTATTTCTTCTCTTTTATTCTATTCCCTCAAGATCATAGCAAAATAATCAAGCCCTTGACTCAACACTTATCTTTATTATATATATCTCACAGACTCGATTACATAGAAGGATCATAAAGCAAAACTAAAAACTAGATCATACCAAAACTTTATTCTACTAGATCAAGATATAACCAAAAGGATTGAACTAATAAAAAACGGTAAAGATAAAAGTGTGATGGTGATACGATACCAGCGCACTCCCCCAAGCTTAGCAGTTGCCAAGGGGAGTGCCCATACCCATGTGTTTATGTCTCCTTCCTTGGAAGTGGTGATGATGGAGTTGTTGATGATGTAGGCTTGTCGTCCATCTTCGAAGGCATAGGCTCACCATCATAGAAGGATGATCGAGTCTCCGGGATCCTCAAATATGCAGCCAAACTCATCCTCTTGAATCTATATTCATACTCATAGTTTTGGTTTTGTAGGTCATAGATCTAGGCTTGGAGGTGCTCGATTTTCTCGTGAATCTTGAAGATGGCCTCCCCAATGTTCTTGTCATCTAGCTTGTGGTTGTTGGTGAACTCCATGATCATTATATGATTGGAGTCGAGTCCACGTTCCACCATCTCCTGGCACTTGAAAACTTGTTGCTCCAATGCCCCGAACCTTGTCTCCATGCTTCCGGTCCTCCTTGGTCCCTCAACATCGCGAATATGCAGCAACCCCTCATGCATCTCAATGGTTTGAGGGTGTTGCAGCACCTCCGCGAGGTAGGGGTTGATGACCTTCTCGAAGAACTTGTCCTTGGGGGCACTTGAAGACGTCATGGCATTCTAGATCTATCAGAAAAACAGCTCGAAATAAAGACATGGGATATTTGCGTGATACAGTGGTCAAAACCTTCGGGAGATTATATAATGAATTTTTACCGACCAGAAGAAGTATCGTGCAAGAAAACAGAGTCTGGAGAGCACACTAGGTGCCCACGAGGCAGGGGGCGCGCCCTCCACCCTCGTGGAAGCCTCGTGTCCTTCCTGGACTACTTCTTATTTTCCTATTTTCTTAAATATTTCAAAACAAAGAAAAATTGCAATTAGAACTGTTTTGAAGTCGGTTTACTTACCGTACCTCATACCTATTCCTTTTCGGAGTCTGAAAACGTTCTGGAAAGTGTCCCTTATGTATTCCTCCGGGGTTATGATTTCAATAACATTAGTTTCAACATTTATGGGATTACCTGATATAGAATGTTTGATTCTTTGACCTTTCACCACCCTCGGATTTGTGCCTTCAAAGTTGTTGATTTTTATGGCACCGGAACGATAGACCTCCTCGATGATTTAAGGACCTTCCCATTTAGAGAGGAGTTTGCCTGCAAAAATTCTTAAACAAGAGTTGTATAACAATACATAATCACCTACATTAAACTGACGTTTCTGTATCCTTTTATCATGCCTTCTTTTAACCTTTTCTTTAGAAGTTTAGCATTCTCGTAGGCCTGGGTTCTCCATTCATCAAGTGAGCTAATGTCAAAAAGCCTCTTCTCACCAGCAAGTTTGAAGTCATAGTTGAGCTCTTTAATAGCCGAATATGCTTTATGTTCTAATTCAAGAGGTAAGTGACATGCTTTACCATAAACCATTTTATATGCGACATACCCATAGGATTTTTATATGCAGTTCTATAAGGCCATAATGCATCATCAAGTTTCTTGGACCAATTCTTTCTAGATCTATTAGCAGCCTTTTGCAAAATTAATTTAAGCTCTCTATTGCTCAGTTCTACTTGACCACAAGACTGTGGATGATATGGAGATGCAATTCTTTGATTAACATCATACTTAGCAAGAATTTTACGAAAAGCACCATGAATAAAATGTGAACCACCATCAGTCATTAGATATCTAGGGACTCCAAACCTCAGAAAAATAACTTCTTTAAGCATCTTAATAGAGGTGTTATGATCAGCACTACTAGTTGGAATAGCTTCTACCCATTTAGTAACGTAATCAACAACAACTAAAATATGTGTATACCCACTAGAGGAAGGAAAGGGTCCCGTATAATCAAAGCCCCAAACATCAAATGGTTCAATAACAAGTGAATAATTCATAGGCATTTCTTGACGTCTACTAATATTACCAATTCTTTGACATTCATCACAAGACAAAATAAACTTACGGGCATCCTTGAAGAGAGTAGGCCAATAAAAACTGGATTGCAGTACCTTATGTGCAGTTCTATCTCCAGAATGGTGTCCTCCATAGGCCTCGGAGTGACACTTGCGTAGGATCTATTTCTATTCATGCTCAGGTATACAACGTCTAATAACACCATCTACTCCTTATTTATAAAGATGTGGGTCATCCCAGAAGTAATGTCTTAAATCATAGAAGAACTTTTTATTTTGTTGGTATGTGAAACTAGATGGTATAAATGTGGCAACAATATAATTAGCATAATCAGCATACCATGGAGAAGTACGCTAATTGTTCATCAGGAAAGCTATCATCAATAGGTAGTGGGTCATCAAGAACATTTTCTAACCTAGATAAGTTGTCTTCAATGGGGTTCTCAGCTCCCTTTCTATCAATAATATGCAAATCAAATTCTTGAAGCAAGAGGACCCATCTAATAAGTCTAGGCTTAGCATCTTTCTTTTCCATAAGATATTTAATAGCAACATGATTAGTGTGAACAGTTACTTTAGAATCAACGATATAAGGTCTGAACTTATCACAAGCAAATACAACTGCTGAAAATTCTTTTTCAGTAGTAGCATAATTTCTTTGAGCACTATCTACACTACCAAAAAAAGACACATCCGTGACATTTTGGGCCAAATGAACTTTTTTTTTCTGTCATACATATGACACTTCTATGACGATAATTGTGACAAAACCCAGTATCATCATAGATGTGGTGGGATCCTACTTCTATGACAAAAAATCATGACAGAAAATGGGCTTTTTGTCCTCGGCGGGCCGGAGACGCAGCTGCATGACATTCTTTGGGCCGTCCATGACGGAAAAAACCGTGGTAGAAGCAAGGGCAAGGAAAATTTCGGGGAGTTCCCGGTTACGGTGGGAGGTCGGGGGCCGAGCAATGCGCGTTTCTCTCGTACACGTATGTGTGTGTGCGAGGCGTTTGCTCTAACTGAACCCGAGGGAGGCGTTGGGCTCTAACTGAACCCGAGCGATTGCACTGCAGGCTACGTGTTACTGAACCCGAGCGATCCATCGATGGCTGTTGACTGAGCCCGATCGAGTGATTCCTTCGCTACTGCTGCTAACTGAAGCCGATCGATGCTGCCTCTGGGATGAACAGTGAGTGTTGCGGGGGGTTTGGATGAACAGTGAGCGGTGGCGTTGCCTCTGGATGAACAGGACCCCATGGTGTGGTGGAGGGCTGGATGAACAGTAGACGGTGGAGGAGTGCCCATGGAGGGGTGGTTGAACAGGACCCCGTCGTGTGGAGGGCTGGATGAAAAGTAAATGGTGGAGGGGTGGTTGAACAGTAGCCGGTGGAGTAGCGCGCGGTGGAGGCTGGATGAACAGGAGCCCGTGGAGGCTGGAGGAGGTCGACGGTAGCCCGTGGAGGCTGGAGGAGGTCGATGGTGGAGATGAACAGCATCCCATGGAGTCCCGTTTTGCGGTACGCCACACCCCTCCCGATGAACAGGACCCCCATTTCGACCGTAGGACGTCCGTTTCGTCCGTTTTGCGGTACGCCACACCCCTCCCAATCAACAGGACCCCCGTTTCAACCGTAGGAGGTGCGTTTCCTCCATTTTGCGGTACGCCACACCCCTCCCGATCAACAGGACCCTCGTTTCGACCGTAGGAGGTCCGTTTCCTCCATTCTGCGGTACGCCAGGCCTCGTTTCCATCGCCTGTTCCGTCCAAGCCCTCCCAATGAACATGACCACGCATTCCGTTCCGACCCAGCCGGTTGGCTCCCACGCGTTCCGTTGCCTCCCGATGAACACGACGCATTCCGTTGCCTCCCCATGAACACGACACATTCCGTTGCCTCCCCATGAACACGATGCATTCCGTTGCCTCCCCATGAACACGACGACGACGTTGTTTCTCCGTTCCGACCCAGCCATGTACACGAGCCCTGGCCGTACGTGCGCGAGTAGGTGTTCGAGACCCTACCCATATGTATGTACGTGGCCGTATTTTCTTTCTTGCACCCTGGCCGCTGTACCTACGTGTACATGCTACGTGCGTGCCTCTACTACGACACGTGCGCGCCTCTACATCGACCAGTATATATGTACGTACACGTTCGCGACCAGAATGACAACGCTACATACGCTTCGACCAGGTGGGTCCCGACTATCAGGCACTTCCTTGAGTGCGCAGATGTAGCTGGTGGGTCCTAGCAGTCAGGGGGGCGAATCGTTTTTTTCCCAGACGCACTTCCTTGCGTGCGAAGGTGTAGCTGGTGGGTCCCAGCAGTTAGGGGGGAAACATTTTTTGTGAAATACGGTGGCCCGTCCTGTGGGTCCCCGCTGTCAGGTGGAGGAATAATTATTTTGCACGTAATAAGGAGGCACTTCCTTGCTGCGGCCGTGGACCCAGCTGTTAGCCTCTCCACATACAGTCCACGTCCGATGGAAGTCGTTCCTTGACCACGTTGACCACGCTGCGCCGAGAGCACCAGGGCGGTGTACGACGGCGAGGCCTAGGAAGGGGACGACGTGGAGCCGGGGAAGACGCGGCAGTGGATGCCCACGCGTAGAGGAGTACGAGGGTTCACTGGTTCGCTGCGGTGTGAGGCTGCCGTCGCCGCAGAATAACAGGGGGTGTGGGTGAGTAGAGGGATGGCCTGCCAGTGGTGGGATTAGTAGGGGCGGTGAGGCCTCCGCCGCATCGCAGCCGGCCACGGGAGGCAGGAGCACGAGGCACGACCGGCGCTGGTTTGGGCGGCTGGAGCAAGAAGACCAGAGGTTGAAGAAGCACTACGGCCGTTGGATGGACATCGTATGGTCACTGGAGCTAGAATCGTGCATATATTGACTAAGTTGACAAAGCCCTCAATCCCCGTCAACTTAGTAGGCCCACAAGTTAGCCTGCCACTATACTGGGTCCCAGCTAACAAGGGGAGTATTCATTTTTTTGTGCGTAATAAGGAGGCACTTCCTTGTGTGAGAAGATATAGCTGGTGGGTCCGAGCTGTCAGCGGCGGTAACATTTTTTCACGAAATACAGAGGCCCTTTCAGTGCGTCCCTGATGTCCGGTGGAGGAATCATTATTTTGTGCGTCATAAGGAGGCATTTCCTTGCGTGCGGCCGTGGACCCAGCTGTCGGCCTCTCCACGTACAGTCCACTTTAGATGCATGTCGGTCGTTGACCATGTTGACCAGGCCGTGCCAAGAGCACCAGGGCGGTGGACGACGGTGAGGCCTAGTATGGGAATGACACGAAGGCAGGGAAGACTCGGCAGTTGTTTCCCATGTGGAGGGGAGTACGATTATACGAGGGTTTACTGGTTCGTCTGCCGTCGCCGGAGAATAACAACAGGTGTGGGTGAGTAGAGGGATGGCTAGGCCAGCGATGGGAGTACAGTGGGGCGGTGAGGCCTGCGCGGCAACAGAGCCGACTGCGGGGAGGAGGGAGTAGGCAGTCCTCCCGCCGGCGCTTGTTTGAGCGGCTGGAGGACGAAGAGGAGAGATTGAAGCAGCACGACGGCCGTTCGATGGACATCCAACAATCACTGCTTGTGCGTCAACCTTTTTTTAGGAAAGCCTCAAATCTGTGGAAAACAGCATACAGCCCATTTGCTAATTCTTAAGGTTTTTTTGGAGCCCATATTCTTTTTGATAGCATTACAGCCCATATTGTGGCCACGGTTAAAAAATTATATGAAATTTTGCATATTTCGGTGCGGTCCGAACTGTTTTTAATCCCGAAATTTCGACTCACATTCAAACTGATTTTAAAAATAAATGTATATCAATATAAAATCGAACAAATTCTCCACGCATAAAAATTAATGTAATTTAAAATCTCGAAATGAAAAAAAAAGATATTTGAAACTAATTGCTGGTATGATGTGTTTTAAAAATGTACAACCCATTTCTCATTACTGATGGGCCATTTTCTCGGCCAGCCGAATGAAAGCTCTCCTCGTCTTGAAAGATTTGCAGCCCAATAGGCCTGACAAAGCGACTTGCTTGGCAAATCACAAAAAAACTGGGCTGTGGCCGTGGACCCAGCTGTCAGCCTCTCCACGTACACTACTCTTCCGATGGAAGTCGTTCCTTGACCATGTTGACCACGCCGCGCCGAGAGCACCACGGCGGTGGACGACGGCGAGGCCTAGGAAAGGGACGACACGGAGCCAGGGAAGACGCGACAGTGGAAGCCTGCGCGGAGAGGAGTACGAGGGTTCATTGGTTCGCCTGTGGTGTGTGGCTGCCATCACCACAGGGCCTAGCCAGCGGTGGGAATAGTAGGGGGCGGTGAGGCCTCCGCGGTAGCACAGCCGGCGACGGGAGGCAGGAGCATGCGGCACGACCAGCGCTGCTTTGGGCGGCTGGAGCAAGAAGACCAGAGGTTGAAGAAGCACTACGGCCGTTGGATGGACATCGTACGGTCACTAGAGCTAGAATCGTTCATATTGACTAAGTTGACAAAGCCCTCCATCCCTGTCAACTTAGTAGGCCCATAAGTCAGCCTCCCACAATGGTGGGTCCCAGCTAGCAGGGGGTATTCATTTTTTTGTGCATAATAAGGAGGCACTTCCTTGCGTGCAAAGATATAGCTGGTGGGTCCGACATGTCAGCGGGGGAAACGTTTTTTTCGCGAAATACAGACGCCCTTCCGGTGGGTCCCAGCTGCCAGGTGGAGGAATTATTATTTTGCGCGTACAGTCCACGGCCAATGGATGTCGTTTGTTGACCACGTTGACCAGGCCGCGCCGAGAGCACCATGGCGGTGGACGACGGTGAGGCCTAGGAAGGGAACGACACGGAGCCGGGGAAGACTTGGCAGTGGTTTCCCATGCGGTGGGGAGTACGAGGGTTTACTGGTCCGGCTGCCATCGCCGGAAAATAACAGGAGGTGTGGGTGAGTAGAGGAATGGCCTGACCATCAATGAAGTAGGGTCGGGAGGTGCGGCCTGTGCGGCAGCACAGCCGGCCACGGGAGGCGGGAGCAGGCAGTCCCACCGGAGCTGGTTTGGGCGGCTGGAGCAAGAAGATCAGATATTGAAGAAGCAGCACGGCCGTTGGATTAACATCCAACGGTCACTGCTGCTAGAATAGTTTGTGGACTAAGTTGACAAAGCCAAAGTACACGTCAACCTAGTAGACCCACAAGTCAGCCTCCAAATCTGTCCCAAACAGCATATAGCCCGAAATTTCTAGCCAGATTTAAATTAATTTTAAATCTAAATATACCTTAATTTAAATTCAATGAAATTTTACCCACACAAAAACAATGAAATTTAAAATATCAAAATCTGAAAGAAAATAGTTTTTGGAACTAATTGCCTTTTGCTGTATTTTTTCATTTTACAGCCCATTTATTATTACTTATAGCCCATTTCTTATTACATATATCCCATTTTCTGGGCAAAATGCATCCCTCCTCGTCTTGAAAGATTTCTGGCCCAGCAGGGCGTAGAAAAGCAAGTAGGCCTACGTTGGTTATTCTGCAAAAAACAAAATAGCTGGCTAGCCATTTTCAGAAAGGAAAAAAACAAACTGGGCTGGTCATGTGCTAAACATATGAAATAAAAGCCTGTGCCTGACGGGCCACGGGTCCCGCACAACCCAGTTGATACCCTTCTCCGTCCCGAAAAAACAAAATTACTGCGTGCGCTGCTGGGTTCCTATTGTCATCCTCACCATGTACAGTCATCTCCTTATTCCTCTCGGTGTTGACCATGTTGACAACACCGGAGGGCGGCGCCGCGGCGAGAGAACCAAGGCGGAGGACGATGGTGAGGCCTCGGACAGGAACGAATAGGAGCCGGGGAAGATCACAGCCAGCCGTGGGAGGCGGGAGCAGGCGGTCCCGCCGGCGCTGGTTTGGCTTTGACGGCTCGAGGAAGAAGAGACTGAAGAAACGCGACATACGTTGAATGTAAATCCAACGGTCAAGGTTGGCACAATCGTTTGTTGACTAAGCGGACACCAAGTAGCATACTTTTTTATATATAGAAAGAAAATCAAAGACTTGGGAAGGCATACAAAACAAGCTAGTGTACTAGTAAAGAGACATTGCCACGTTTTAGAAAAAAGAAAGACGTGCTCCTGTAGCTGGTTCGAATCCAAACCTAGACTATGACTATCTATGCTACTCTGCAAGTAATGAAACTGACATATCCAACGTTCGCTTCTCCTCTTCTGTACATACTCTGCCTAGCATCAGAAGCTCTGGCCGCAGCAACCATGTCCGCTGGATGCTCGTCCACCTGCTCTTCAGTAGGAAACAAGCAGATATGCGCCAAGTCGCCACCCGTACCATCGCCTGTGGGGCTCATTACACCCCCGCCGGTACGCACACAACAGCCGATTGCTCATCGCAACCCGCTGTCGTTGGTGTGCTGCCACTGCTGCAAATCATGGAGAGTCATCCGTCGCATCTCAACCACAATCCGCAACCCTGGTCGAGTCTTCTACAAATGCCCGAATCATGGGGTAATAATATGTTCAAGTGTTGTTCTGCTGCTTTCAGTTGTTGATTTTTTAATAGTTTGGTTGATGATCTTCCAATTTGATTCATGCAGAAAAGGGAAGATTCATGTGATTTGTATTTTTGGGAAGTTGCTGATGTGGGGGAATGCAACTACACTGATTATTTGGTTAGCCGAGGAATCCCAATACCAGCAAGTTGGGGTGTTGGACAAGTAACTGAAGGAACGGCAGAAGAGGAAGATGCAGAGCAGATGGTTAAAGATGCAGTTCCTTTGATCATGGCCAAGCAACAGCTGCTGAACGTCCTTGACAGCAATGAGGAGATGAAAGAGCTTGTGAAGATAATGGGCAAAATCGATGTGCTCTGTAGGATGATTGTCTCTTTATTTGTAGTGTATGTAGCACTCGTGATGTATTCAGTGGCTACGACATGAGCACTTTGCTGAAACTAGTAATGAATGAAACCTGTGTAGTAGGATGGGCGTAGTGTTGTGAACTTCTAATGATTTCTATTAATGGAAATCATGGGGTATCCCCTTTTGCTCATATAAATAAATAAATAGCAGAGGCCCTGTCGGGTCAGCTTTGTTCTCATTCGAAGATGTCGAGCAAATTGCAGTCCAACAGCAAACTATGTCATCAAATTCAAGTTTCACAGCCAAATATGGGTACAACTAAACAACAATGTCATCATGTTTTAGTTGTCGTACAATCACCGAACACAAATCAGCATACATAACAAGTGATGTTCTCACAACAAAATACTAAACAACATGTTCATCAGGTTTCAGTTGTCATAGCAAACACAATTTCACATAGTAGATAAAAAACATCTTCTGACAGGCAAATACGACAAAAGCAATGTAATCATCATCCGCAGCAGCAGCGTCAACATCTTTGCCATGTGTATTAGGGTGAATTGTAATTCCCCACGGTGTCATCTTCTTCTTCGTCCTCAACGTCCTCAAACGTTGGCTTCTTCTTGATCAACTCTTGTATGTCCACAGCACGATAGGCAATCTTTTCGCCGGCATCATTGACGTGATGGTTCTCAAAGATATTAGGAACATCTATGTTATCTTGTACATCAGGAGCAGTGTAAGCATCATCTTGTTGTGCAACTTCATTAAACAAATTCCTCTCCTCAAACCTTTGCAATACTCTCCAGTAATCACTACATGCAAATGTGTCTTCCAAGAAAAATATCTGTGTTGCTTGATTTGCCAAAATAAAAGGCTCATTGGTCTGGTATGCCGCCTTGACATTGATGGATTTGAAATAATCATCAGCTCTGGGTTTTGCGATCCTGGAAAATAGGTTATACCAACGACAGCACAACAGAACCACACACCGATGATCCTCGAAACTGGAGATATACTGCAACTGAATAATGTCTGTTATGTTAGCATACATTTCAGTTGTCTCTTTGTCATACGTATCCGTGCTCATGATGGCACTGTTTGTGTCTTCCTGCCTTCGTCTCGTGCAAGGGTGTTGTAGCGCACATCTCCAACAACGCAAGATTCATAATGTCTTACCCGAGTATCAAGACCCATTGCTAGTGAGTAATGGGCATCATCAACTGCCTGCCCACCCTCCCGCATCTTATTAACCTATGGTTAGAAAATAGACAAGCTGATCATCTTATGTACTCAGTATATTAAAAAACTGACAGTGCACTTCAAAAGTTTACATGGTTCTTGAACCATTTCGCAAATCCTGCCATAACCAGTTTGTCAATGTTTCTTGGATTTTGCGGCAGTAACTCCTCTTTGTAGATGCTGCACAACATAGTGATCACATCAAACATCTAAATATACAAGAATGTGCTGCAAGTTTAGTAGATTACGATGTATAAGCTGCAGTACTGCACTTACTTGATATAAGGTAGTATCTCAGGACAGTTATTCAACACATACCAAACCATTTTGTCCAAATCTTTAGGTTTGTCCTCTTGTCGACTCTTCCCTGTAACTCGAACAGAATAATCGAAAACATTGAGCCCGGGATTGTCTTCACCCACCTCTTTGCTAAGCTGATCAGCTGTTTCAATGTATTTTGAGCAGAATGTCAACGCTTCTGTAGCAATGTAGGCCTCTGCAATGGAACCCTTGGGTCTAGCTCTGTTCCTAACATAGCCCTTGAAAGTGCCTAGCCGCCTTTCAATATGGTACATCCAGCCATACTATATTGGACCTCTAAGTAGTGCCTCATCAGGTAGATGAACGGCCAAATGCACCATCACATCAAAGAAGGTTGGAGGATATATCTTCTCAAGGTCGCATAGGATAGTTGGTATCTTGTCTCTAAGACGCTCCAAAGCATCTATCCTGATATTCCTACTGCAGAGTTCCCTCAAGAATTGTCCCAACTCTGCAACTGCTCTATATAAGTCAGGGCGGCCCAATCTTCTAAGGATAACAGGTAAAACCCTTTGAAGTAGGACGTGGAAGTCATGAGTTTTCCACCCTTGTACGTTGTTTCCATCTGCACTGACTCTCCTTGCAGGGTTGGAAGCAAATCCATGTGGGAATCTCACACATGACAGGACCTTGCAGAATTCTTTTCTTTTTACCTTGTCCAAGACGTACACAGCTGGTGCCATATCCCGTGGTTTACCTTCATCTTGCACCTGCAAATTCTTTCTGATACCCAGGTGTGTCAAATCAATCCTAGATTTTAAGGTATCTTTCGTCTTGCCTTCAATATTAAGAAGTGTGCCGATAATGCTGTCACATATATTTTTCTCGATGTGCATCACATAAAGATTATGCCGCAGATCCAAATCTTTCAAATACTCCAAGTCCCACAAAGTGGACCTGTGGGTAAACAATAATATCTCTTCTACCCTACCACACTTCCTTTTCCCGCTACCATTACCAGGATAGTTTCCTGGTGTAATATGCCTGACCTTCTCTAATTCCACTTGCAACTCATCGACGGCGAGCCTCTTTGGCGCATCACGGTTTTCATGCTTTGCACTGAACACATGTCTTCGGTTTTTTCTAGGATGCGACTTGTCCTTGGCAAGGAAACGGCGGTGTCCAATGTAACAGATCTTGCTAAGTATTGCGTATGATAGCGAATTCCTGTCACAGCAAACACATGCATTGTAACCATGTGGCGTTCGCCCTGACATAGTGCCCAAAGCTGTATAATCATGGATGCACCAAATTATGACAGCACGCAGAAAGAAATCAGCTGGTGGGCTGCTATATAGATCTCGAGTGAGAACACCCTTCCATAGCTGTTGAAGTTCCTCCATAGGAGGCTTCATGAACAAATCAAAATCCTTTCCAGGACTTTTTGGACGTGGGATGAGCAAGGCCATTATGTAGTTGTTTCTTTGGTGCAGACATTTGGAGGCATGTTGTAAGGGAACAAGCACTGGCCACATGCTATATGTGGCGCTCTGGTGGCCAAATGGGTTAAATCCATCTGAAGCTAAGCCAAGTCTAATGTTTCTTGGGTCAGCAGCAAACTCTTTGTGTTTATCATTGAAGCTTTTCCACTCACTACCATGAGATGGATGGCTCATTACATTCTGATCTCTGTACTCCTAGTTCCTAGAATGCCACAGTACATCCTCTCTTGTTTCAGCATCATGAAACAACATCTGCAATCTTGGTGTAATTGGAAAATGTCACAGAACATTATGAGGAATCCTCTTCACGGCATCGCCATCTTTCCATCTTGATGATTTGCATTTCGGGCATTCACTTAAGTTGGCATAATCCTTCCGGAACAGAACACAATTATTCTTACAAACATGGATCATATCATATCCAATTCCAACTACACGAAGGAAATTCTTCATTTTACTGTAGGTGTGTGGCAGCTCAGACACATCTGGGAAAGATTTGCGGAAAGCAGCCACCATCGCATCGAATGATTTGTTGGTCATCTGCTCAGATGTCTTCACCTGAAGAAAGGTGACCATAGCTGAGAATACTGACAGCTTATTTCCTGGGGTGACAACAACCTTGCATTGTTCCAACATGCGTGCCCACCGTTTTTCTTCTACAGGTGAAAGTTCACGGAATGCATAAGCATTTCGTAGCATTGTTTCAATGTTGGTCAAACCCACTGGCTCCACCACCACCACCTCCTCCTCCTCTTCCACCTCAGCATCAGGGAGATCAAGATGGTGATCTGCTGCTTCCACGTAGTCAATAACATTGATGTTCACAGCTTCACCATGATGAACCCACCTAGTATATGTGACCGACATCCCATACAAGTGTAGATGATTTTGCATAGTTGACCGGAGTCTTGTAACTGAATTCATACAACTGCTACACGGGCATAGCACATCTGATTTCAGACCACCATACTCAGCTCTCATAAAGTTCATGAAGCTTTCAACCCCCTCGACATATGCAGCGGAGAATCTTCGAGCATAAGTTATCCAAGTCCTGTCCATCTGTTAGACATACGAATTAGTTCTTCTACTAGATATTACAGGAAAAACATATATGCTTTTTTATGAAGTCCAAAAAAATACCTAGGTCGATGTCTAAAGCTATGGCAAGATATTTGGACGAGCAGATCTAAGTAACGAAATATATGTAAAGCTAATTCAGCAAATAGATTTGAGTGCCAAATTATGGCAGGCTGTTTCAGCAATCAATGAGGCCGAGCACACAGCCATCAAACTATCGAAGGCCATCGCAGCAACAAAGATCAAGTATAAAACGGTGTAGAGCTATTTCACCTAACAGATTGGCTACTAGACCATGGCAATCCATATCACAATAAATATATGGCAGGATATTTTAGCAACTAATCGGCCTTGGCATGCCATCTCAGCTAAGCAGATTGACAGTAAACTACTTCGGCAAATAGTGAGATTAACAGCGTCTATCAGCTAACATTCAGCGCTACACCGACATGAACGGGGCCTCAGTCTAGAATGCACGCACCGTGGGAGAAGCTGACCACCGTGCGTCTCCACACGAACGTCGCTAGCAGTGGCGGCGCTGACCGCCGTGCGCCTCCACAAGAACGTAGCCAGAGGTGGCGGCACGGCTAGAGGACAGCAGTCTACGAGAGCGTACTGTGGGAGAGAGAGGATCGCCAAACCGCGGCACCGACGTATCGGCGCGGCAGGGAGGGCGGCTTTGGCAGAGTGAATGGAGTGTAGGGGGACAGGGGGGAGGGGGGTTTGGGGAATATTATTGGCTAGTTGGACGAAGGGCGGATGAATCGAGTTTGGGGGGAATTTTTGGCTGTGTGGGGGGGGGGGGAGGATTTTCACGCGGTGGGCGGGGGGAGTTTGGCGCATGGTCAGTTTCTCCAAGTGCAGTCCCATGTGTTAGTGAAGAGGTAAGCCGAAGCGTGTTCTGTTTGCGTGAGCCGTGTGCAGGACCGAACGTGTGTGGGGTGCAATGCGACCGCGACAGGAGTGCTGTGAGTGTACCGCCTTTTTTCCTTTTAAACTAGGTGCTTCGCCCCCTCAAAAAAAATTGTTGCTTCGCGTGATCCATCGATACTACTACTAGTAATCCAGTAATCCCGACTAAAACGGCGCGGCCGGGTCTTTTAGCGTGCGATATGCTGGGAGGTTGGCTTAGTTGGGTTTTTTAGGACGAGTAATGCTACACCTACGTAATCCCAGTTACGTAATTAACGTAATGTGAAATGTGTGAGCTGTTGATTGTATATTGGGGGAGGGAGGGCCCCACCACGATGCAAATCATGGGAGGAGAGAGAGAGGCAATTTACGTTAACCCTTTCATAGGTTCACGTAGATGTAGAAAGATGTGAAATGCGTGAATGTGTAGTGGACGTACTATTGGAGTGCCTAAGATAATTTGTGTATGTATAGACCCTATGTGTTTATTTTACTTCGCATGTTAGATTTGTCTCGGTTCAATAAAAAGCAGAGTTGGTGATGATGGTGTGCCTGTCATCTTGCAATATAGGCCGTCCGATCTATATCTAACGGATAGGAAGGAAACTATGACAATTTACCCGCACTCCTCTCCACATTTGAAGATAAGGCTTTCCCCCGTTCATCCTTTTCTCCCACAAGATCTTGATCTTCTGTGCAACGCACGGGCATCTTGCTAGTACTCCTACAATATGTATATTATTGTGAAAGTTCATATACACCGGCCGAGATTAATGCAAACACGACAGATTTTCATTACATTTCGAACTTTTATAGGACAGAAAAATAAAATAAACCCGAGCCTAAACCTATTCTACGGTGGCGACCGACGTCCTCCATCTGCGATCTCTATGTATGGGGGCGGGGTTCAAGACCCATGAAGTGAAGGTGCGGTCTCCGGCGAGGAAGAGTAGAACACGGGATACGGACCGTCCAGTTGGCACACCATACCCTGCCGCCTCCCATGCCCTACTCATCCTCGGAGGAGTCCCCAACCTCGGAGGTGCCGGACGTTGAACGGCGGCAAGTAGGATGCGTGGCTGACGGTGCTCCCGTCGACGGCCGCCAGCGTGGCCACCGCTTGTGCGGTTGCGTCCGCGTCCGGCTACACCGCTATTGCGTCACGAGAGGCAACTTGAGCGAGGGCGGCGACCTCGAGGTTCATCACCGAAGACAAGCTCTCCTGCAGAGCGTTCGCACTTGCGGCCATGGCGGATGTGGTGCCAGGTAGGAGGACGATGCGCTATGGTGTGGAGGTTAGCTGGGCGTTGCCGCTTTAAGTAGCGCATTCCGGTGAGGCCAAGCGTCCGGGTGCGTCATTAAGTCACCGGAGTTGGTTCCTCAGGCACCAAACCTCTTAACAACGACATACGAACGGACGGCATGAATGCGGGCAGCTGGCGCCGGCTGGGAACGCACCGCGCGACGGCGCGAGGGATGAGGGTTTTGGTGTGCCAGGGTAGTCAGCTGCAGTCATGGCAACGTTGGAGATGCCCTTTGCTCACATGCGATCCTCGCATGTCATCGAAAAAGCAAGATGACCCGGCATGGTCTCAGGTCCAGAGGATGCAGTTGGCTGCGCTACACCACTCCGCGGACGCGTCGCGGTGCCCCGTGCATCCTCGACGAGCCGGGTGTTGGGGTGTGTTTGGATTGTGGCCAAAGTGCACCTTACCAAAATTTTGGTCATGACCCAAAGATTGGTCTTCGTTTGGATGGTTGCCATTTTTTTGGCATGCCAATGAACTCTAGCCAACTCTAGTTCATTTTTCTTGCCAATGTTGGCCAAATCATGGGCAACCAATACCTCAACCAAAATTTTGGTCATGACCCAAAGATTGGTCGATGGTTGCCATTTCTTTGGCATGCCAATGAACTCTAGCCAACTCTAGTTCATTTTTCTTGCCAATGTCGACCAAATCATGGGCAACCAATACCTCAACCAAAATTTTGGCTACCCAATGCTTTGATGGGGCAACCTTGGGCACAAACCAAACATACCGTTGGTCGTGCCACAACACTAACACCACCCAACACTAACAACCTTGGGCACACTGAAACCGACCGTGTCTAGCTACGATATGAGCGTGTCGCTCACCGCGGTCGCCGTGTCCAGAGGCGGTGATGGATCTGTGCCCCGTTGTTGGCCCCAACGACCCACATGAACGGTTGTCGGTGGCGAGGAGGTCGTGGGCTAGCTCCTCCATTGGACTAGTCTGCCCCACATGTCGGTTTCCCTATTTTCCCGGCCATATTCGAGTGTCAATGCTCCGTGTTGCGCATTAGGCCTTTCACTATGTAGGCCAAGCGAGACAACTTATTGTTTTTTTTGAGTCGTTCAAGTATAATCATGTGGCGTTTACTTATTTCTCATTCCTCTCCAACCCTCTTCTCCATCGATCATGTCGCCCTCCAGTCGAGTCCATCCTCCCGCATGCCTCACTTGAACATTCCGCCGAGTATCATGCGCATGTACCAGCCCTAGTCCTCTTTCAATAGATCTCCGGACCTCGAGATTAAATTGAGAGGGAACTAGTGGGGGCACATGATACCTAAGGCGGATTCAAACTTTTGAACCGGTGATCATAGCATCCGCAAATCATATATAAAGGGTATTCAATGTTCGTTTCGTTTTCGAACGTACAATATACTCCCTCCTATCCTTTCTAGTTTACATATAAGTTTTATGTGTAGTCAAAATATCTCTACTTTGATCAAAAAGGTATCAACATTCAACAACGCCCAATCAATATTGTTAGATTCATACGTACTCCTAGATTTGTACTCGAGATGGTTTCCAATTTGACTATTGACAAGATTAATAGTACATTAGATGTATAATGTGAAAATTATATCATTGGAAACTCCTTTCACATACGAATTGGACCGTATGCTTTGTGTAAGTTGCATGTCATATGTTATTACTCTAACATTTGGTCAAAGTTAGCCTCGAAAAACGCATTAGACCCTGTATGCTTTGTGTAAGTTGCATGCGATATATTATTACTCTAACATTTGTGTAAGTTGCATGTCACATATTATTACTCTAACATTTGGTCAAAGTAGTATAGTGGAAGTGGATCCTCTGACGTAGGTATCCCCGCCTTACCCTCCCTTTCGGTCACTTACTGGCGGACCCCATGCTTGCTAGGCCCCGCATGTCAGTTACTCAATGGGTTCGGCCACGTCAGGGGATCCTCATCCATAGTATACTCCCTCTGTTTTTATTTACTCCACATAAAATGGAGGGAGTGGTGGTATAATAAATGACGCGGGCGGGGGAGGGGGAGGGATGTCGGTTTGCTCTCAACTGCGGTCCCACAAGCGAGCAAAAACGCAAGACGAAGCGCGTTCCATTTGGTGAGCGACATGGAGGGTCCAGCATGCCGGGCTGCAACCCGAACGCGACAAGAGCGATGTACAGTCAAAACCGATTGACCGGTCGTCACCGGAACCACTATTCACACCAGAACCTTCGCTGCTCGACCTACGCCAGCCACTGCCCTAAAACCACACCAAATCTCTAGCCCATTCCTCCACCTTTCGATCCCCTAGCCCGCATCAAGCGTCCCCTAGTTCACCGGAAAGCCATGGTGCGCCGCAAGATCACTTACTACAAGATGCTGACGCCGGAGCGCTACGTAGAAATCGCGGCGGCGGTCGGTGCCACAGACCTCCGTTCCCAAGCTCTCTTTGCGGCGGGCCAATCCCCGAGTTCTCTGGAGCCAAGCTACGAGGAGGAGGAAGCCAATCCAATGTTCATGGCAGAGGTCATGGCGTAGAAGGCCCCTGAAGGGTATGAGACGATGGATGTGGACTTCGTGCCGGCGTCCGAGTCCCCCATGGTGTAGGCGGACCAGCGGTGCAGCATGGCGATACTAAAGGATGACCGGGAGGCAGAGGCTCAACTCGATGCGGAGCGCGCGCATGCGGCTGCCATCGAGGCTCTCCTGCAGGCGGAACCGGATATCGTGGATGTGAACCGGGCGGAGGAGGCTCAACTTGAGGCGGAGTGCATGGATGCCACTGCCATCGAGGCCCTCCTGCAGGCGGAACCGGACGTCCTGGACTTGAACCGGGCGGCAGAGGCTCGACTCGACGCAGAGCGCGCGGATGCCGCTCTCATTGATGCCCTCCTGCAGGCGGAACCGCACGTCCTGGACTTGAACCGGGCGGCGGAGGCTCGACTCGACACGGAGCGTGCGGATGCTGCTGCCATCGAGGCCCTCCTGCAGGCAGAACCGGACGTCGTCGACTTGAACCGGGCTGTGCTCTCATCCATGCAGAGCACCCACACGCTCCGCTTGAATGAGTAGCTGGAGGCCGAGGACAACCACCGTGCGGAGACACACGTCGGCAGCGACAGCTGGTTCGCGCCGGCAGCCAAAGACAACGAGGCCGTCTTTTTCCACGAGCAGTGATAGTTTTTCTTTATGTTGTTTTTTTTATGGATCTTTTGCTGTGTAAAAACATATATTTGTTATGCAAGTCGCCTGACTTGTTAGTCTACCATTTCAGGCAGTTGGATGAATATCCTACATCTCCTAACCCTTCTTTCCTTCTTCCTCACCTCTTCTTCTTCCCCAACAGACCACCACATGGGCCGTACGAATACTCCCCAACATGCGGTTGGATAAACATAATCTATGAACGAAAATTATGTGTCAGCGATAGGATGGCTGAGTTTGGTTTGTTCACATGAGACAGCACGTGTCAGTGAGGGTGCATTCCCTTGGTTGGGTTTGCGGCATGCAGGAGCGACTGTGTGAGGGTGCAGTGCGACCACGGCGTGCAGGAGCGACCGTGTGAGGGTGTGGTGCGACCGCGACAGCCGTGCGCAAGTGTACCTCCTTCTCATTTTGAAAACTTTAGGCAAGCTTGGCAAAAATGTGTGGTGAAGTTTGGCAATGCAAGGCCTAGACCCAAACAGGATAAGTACGTACGTACTAGGAGTACTAGTGTTAAAAAAGAAAGGCGGGGTTTTCCTTCGCGGGATTTAATCGATACAAATCCTCGTTTCACATGTCAATTAATGCATATTTTTTCTCCAAAGACCAAAGAGCTAACCATCTCACTCCTCATCGCTTGATTGAAGCACTGCCATGCAAACCAACCTTCTCACTTCCGCATGCATGCATGTCGTCTCTCTCCCCCCTGTCCATCTCTCTGCACGCATGCACCTCTCGCTCTCTCTCCTGTTTCTGCATGCAAGGAGCTCTCTCTGCCTTGGGAAGATGCGAAGCACATGGGAAAGAGAGATGGGATTACTTCAGGCACACATGCGGTGGAAAGGGATGGAGGGCCCGGTTGGAAAGAGTAGTGAAAAAATGCCAATGCGTAGAGCATTGCGGGGAAAACAAAATTTTCTTAGGCGCAGACAAAAAAGGACCGGAGGGAGTACTACTAGGAGTACTAGTGCGGTGAGATGGTTTCTCAAAGAAGACGATGGAGAAGCGGAGTCAGCGAAGAGTGAAATGATGGTTGCTTTGTCCGTGCTTTTGTGATTTGACACCTCACTGCGTTGTGATTTGTGATAGAAGGGACAGGGGAGTAGACTATGTGCTGTATACTGTACTACATGCGTCCAAGCATGGGAGAAAGAGGAGAGATGTTGCATTTTTCTATTCCTTCAATCAATCAATCAGGGAGCTTCGGTTCCATCTTTTTGGCTTTGGCAACACCGTCCACAATGGTGCCCATGATGCCAAAAGCTATTTTCACATTTGGCTACACATTGTGGATGCCCTTAACCGTACCACTTGGTTTTGCTCCTGTGTGCTATCTATACAAATCTCAATTATATTGATCTAAAAAATTATAGAATCAAGATTAGTAAAAAGGAGGTGATTTTGCTGCGCGGATGGCAGGGGAGGTTTCTTATTTGAGCAATGCTACATCCACGTAATGGTTTACGTAAAGTTATGTACTGATGTGATGTGGGACTATTTGATTGGATTAAAGGAGAGGATTAGGCCCACCCCACCTAAAAATCAGGGGGGCATATATAGATTAGATGGAAAGTATATGTAGCAGCTATGTAGCCCTTTGTAAGTCAAGGATTAGGCTTCTTATTTTCGAAGGACGTTGTCCTCGTGGTTTGCTAACATGCGGTCCCACGTGTCAGTGCTTTACCAAGCCGATCCGCGTCCCACATGAGGCAGAACAATGGAAGAAGCAACACGTGGTTAAGCTGAAGAAGATGAGGGAGAAGCGGATTCAGCAACGAGTGAAATGATGGTTGCTTCGCCCTCCAACTTAACTACGGGAAAGGTGCAACTTTGTGATTTGACGCCTCATTGATCATTACTACAGTGGCGCCAAGTCTGGGGTGCTTCACCCCGGCTGCTCTGCACTGTATTCCAGTATGGCACATGGACCCGGTAGCTTGATGTCCCACATGTCGGCGAAAGGGACTAGAAGATTTATGAAAGCGAGCGCTCCACTCTTACGACGGAGGAGTAGACGACACAACGGCCGAGTGAACTGTCACTTGTACTGTATAGTACTATAGTTTTGCTGTTTCGCACGATCCATCGATACGAACCCGATTAAACAGGAAAGGGCGGAATTTTTCCCGCGCGGTAGATGATACTGGCCATACATTTCAAAGGCAATTTTAATGTATGCAAACTGTATAATTATAAGTAACAATGTGATATCTAGTAAAACTAAAAACACATATGATTTATTGTGTTAGAGCGTAGTAGTAGTGTTGTATTGCATAGTTGTTAGATGTAACATGCGAGAACGTGTAGAGATGTAGTTTTGGAGGGCCTACAGAGAGAAAAGCGTAATACGATCATCGAACTTCAGAATAAGCTGATTACGGTCACTATATACGTTTTGCGGTGATTATACGGTCACTTGCTCACAGTTGAGCATCGGATTGCACTCTGTTGACCGGCCAAATAGTCTGCATGGCGCCATGTTGACTAGTTAAATTGACCACATTCCTTGTGGGTCCCACCTATCAGTTCGCATAGGCAAAAGGTCAGATAAACACAAATTTACGCAGGCGCGACAAGTCTCGAACCCGTGCGCGGGAATCACCTGGTTGTGTATGTGTGTCTGTCAGGGCCTGATGTGTGCGCATGCACGTGTAGGTTGAGCTCTTGAGCGTGAGAGTGTGTGTTGGTCGTGTGGTGTACTGGTGTGTGCATGCATGCGTGTGTGCATGCGTGTGAGTGTTGCATGCGTGCGTGGCTGCATGTGTACGTGCGAGTGTTGTGTGCGTGCGTGGGTGCATGTGTTGCATGGATGCAGTTCGTGTGCATGCGTGCGTGTGTGTATAATCACCACACCAGCTCCTGTGTGTTAAAACAGACGGCTCAGCATACCAATACAAGGCCACCTTGTCCGTTGTGCCCGTGGTCATGACTTCGAACCACCGTCCAAATATTTTTTTGTCGTTTGTTTTCATTCTTACTAGCAAGATGCCCGTGCGTTGCACGTAACATCAAGATGCATTTGTATGACTTGTTTATCTTGTGAGAGAAAAGGATGAACGAGGGAAGGCCTTATTTGCAAATGTGGAGAGGTGTGTGGGTACCTTTTTGCAAAATTGCCATAGTTTCTTTCCTATCCGTCAGATATAAATCGGACGACCTATATTGCAGGATGGCAGGCACACCATCATCACCAACTCTGTTTTTTATAAGAGTGTATTTTATGTATTTTATAAGAGTGTAGATGTAGAGTAGATACAAGTCGACAGGTGGGCACGATGGTCGTGAGATAATGTGATGCAACACTAGAGGTGCCACGTGGAGCGTTTAACTGGTCAACTAGTCATGTCATGAGCAAATACAGAGTTGTACGGTGAGCCCGTGACTGTATAATAACCACTAAACGTAAATGGTGACCGTAATGAGTGGATTCTGAAGTCCAATGTACGTATCGTGCTTTCGCTTCAAATATAATGATCGTCATTGCATATATCACGAGAGAAAGATGAAACATGCGTGAATTTTCTGGGGGCTTACTTTTAGAGGATCTGGAGATAGTTTTGTGTGCATACGTGAAAGGGGCGTACAAGGACGGTATGCAATGGAGAGAGAGATGCTCTTCGTTTCTCTTTATTATGACTAACTTTGTATATAGTATAAAAATATACAAATTCGAAGTGCGGAATAAATATCATTGTGGGCACCATGCAATCCAAATTAGCGTTCGTACTCCTCCATATAACTTTCTAATGTTGTATATATGTAGAAACTCTAAAATAATTTTTTGGCCACACTTTATTCAAAAGGAATGTTGTATGCGAAATAAACATGAAGAGAGGGCTTTTTAGATCAATGGGGTACGTGATGTAACATGTGTGAATGTGTAGTTGATGCATTTGGCGGGGCCTAGCGAGGTATATGTGTGTATTACGTATTCGAGAGAGGCATGGATAGAGGGGCCGACGGGGGGGGGGGGGGAGAGATAGCACGAGAAATGAGAGTGGTCTAGAGAGAGAGACAAATATGACATCACGTCAAGAGATTCCATTCCCTTGAGTGTGTATATGCAAGGGGGGAGGGAATAGAGACACCAGGAGAAATTTTCTGTGTGTGTGGTGTTTGTGTTTTTATGTGTGGGTGTGAGAAGATAATGAGACGTGGGGGCAGAGGGTGTGTCACCGTGTGAGGTCCGGTGGGTCGAGGTGAGGCCCTTCGTTCGGTTCCGTCCTGCGCCACATTGGTCGGCCCATGACGCATTTAGGAAGACCCATGGATGACTAGTCGTACAAGACAAAGATAGCAGAATTGTTAAGGACTCTGTGTCCACTGACAACGCCGGCTAGGATTTGTAACCCTAGGTTCTCGGACTAAGGTAACCCCTTTATCTCTGATATTACTATTCATCCAACCTAACTTTAAGGGGCATCCTACAGAATGCTCTGCTAGAATCATACTCATCGATTAGGAAGAGTGGTGTGAGACAATGCATGAGAGACAGGCGTAAAGATAATGTGCGTACATGAGACACGTAGGCAGGTTCATGTATATAGAAAGGGTCGATGAGGATTGTGCGTGTGTATGTTTGCGAGAGGAAGAGTGCTTGTGATAAAGGTTAGTGGAAATAGTTGTAAATGGTTACGAGAGGGAGGGAGGGTTATATCTAGAGCATGTGTGCGAGAAAGACACCTCGGGAGAGAGTGTGTGAGCATGTGTGAGAGACCACCGATGGAGAGTGAAACTACACGTAAAAGACTGCTCTACACATTGATTAAATATATAAATTGTATCCAAATATTAGGATGGGATCATGATATTTGCAATTCGCGTAAGGAGCGGTCATTGATCCAATAGACATCTAGATTCTATCGAATTTGAGGATGTCTATGTTATTATTCGACACAATTGATCCACATAGTTAGTATTTTGAAGTCCAGATAATGCATCGCTTTAGCAATCAAAAATAAACGTGAGTATAGTTCATGTTGTGTGTGTAAAGCACATTATACATACGAAAGTTACACAATGGACAATATAAATAGCTACCTATGAACTAGCATACATTTGAATTCAACTTAAGGTGGTTTAAAAAAATCAAATTCAACATGAACTCCATTCAATTATTTGAATTCGATATCATGGCATTGTAAACCATACCTAAATTATGGGGGCACCAATCTTTGCTCTGATTTTGTACATAATAGAATATGTGGCCGTGTACAAAATAGATTCAAATTTAGCTCCTCCATTCCAAAATAATCGTAGTTATAGGATTTTCAAGTGTTAAAATTTCAAAAAGAAGTGGATAATTTAATGAGGTTTTCAAACATACAAGGTCAAATATAACGTTGTCTATTTAGGTCAATCCTAATAGTTCAAGAGTACTCTAAACGTGAATGCTTGTGTTTCGAAATTTCGAACGAAGCGCCAAAAGAGCCTCTACTCGCCCGAAACCGCGTGAGACCAATGTTTGGTAGTACAAGGAAATTACATTTCTAATAACTCCAATCCGTGAAACCTACCGGCCCGACATCCAAAGGTCTAATCCGGGGTAGGTTTGTAGCTTCATCCAGACGCCACGCAACCGCATCCGAAAAACATTCATAAACAATGGCCGCCTAAGCAGACATGCCGCGGCCGAAATCGCTCCCACCCACTATTTGGGACACCTGGGATTACCATCCTACCCCCGACCCGCAGTAGGTCCAAAATTTAAGAGGGGGCAAAGTTTGTACTTTCCCCAAATTTCAAACAAGCGCGTCCCATCTTCTGTTCAAAAAAGCCAAAAACAAGCGTGTCCCAGACCGAAACATGGTTCCCCCCACCCGTCCGATTCCCCATTTGTACTCCGTGCGCGCCAAAACTACCTCTCCACCAGTCGCGAAACCCCAGAGTCCTCCGTCCGCCACCCCATCCCACCCATCAACCGCCGCCCTCCTCCATCACGCCGGAGCCGATACCCCGACGTCGTCGTCCACCGCAACCTCAACTGCAACGCCCTCCACGGCAAGTAGTTGAAGCCGAGGCCGAGCCGTCGATACCCGAGCCAGTTCAACCACGCCGTCCTGCGCCTCACCACTGCTGCTCCAACTTCGCCACCCTCCACCGCACCGGAGCTGTTCCTGCTACGCCGTCCTTCGCCGCCTCGGATCTGCTTCCCCTTCACCGACATACGACCATGGCAACATAGTCAACAATTTGGCCATGGGTTCGTCCAAGCCTGCACCCTCCAGAACATCAGTTTCCCTGATAAAAAGAAGAAGATCGACGCGACATGTGGAGGTGACCACACTGGCAACCGAAAAAGGTACTCCTCTTCCCTTATTCGTGAAAATCTTACGTCTCTGCTTGCACGGTATTCATCCCACAGAAGACACTAGTTGACCGCTTCTTCTTGATACTAGATGTTCCTAGTAACTTGCGATGCACAAGGTTTCTCCTCATATACTATTTCACCTTAGCTAGAGGTCCGTCGCCCCCCTGAATTTCAATTTCTGGCCAGTTGATTCCCAATTAACGGAAGCATTCCCCGGCATAACAGGCGCTAGTACGCCTATTACGCCGGGGAGGCAGCGCCTTGGTGTTTATTTTAGGGGCGTGTGCGGCCTAGAGCTACTGGCGCCCGATCTGGAGGTCGGCCGGGATTAAAGGGATGGCCTGGGGGCGCTGCCAAGCACGGCGGTGGTGTGAGGTCGATGGGAGGGCGGGCGGCGGAGGCAGGTGTCTAGGCTGGTGGTCGCTGGCGGTTCGAGAAAGATCGTAAACCATGACTGGCGGGAGGTAGACGAAGGCCATCTGCCCGTTCCTTATAGATCGGACGGTTCATTAAAAAAATCGACTGACCTATTTATTTTCAGTGGACTGTTATCTTAGATATGACCACATGTGGTGGTGTGCTGGAGGAGTACCTGCATTTCCTGTGCTCATATATTACAAAATCATACGGAGTAGAATCTAATTTTGTTTGCCATGCAATGTTGTAGAGCTATCATATGTCTCCTGTCATTTATTTTTCAGCCACCTGCTATCTGCTACTTTTACAGTGCACTAGTTCTGCACACACTGCACCCTTACTCTCACTATTGTGTTTTTATGCAAGGGTATTTTAGACTCTGCTGCCATAAGAGAAGCCAAAAAGAAAAGAGAGAAGTTGCTCTAGCTTCGTATGTGGGTAGGCAAGACACGTTACAACGCTATAAAGGGTGAAGTGTCAGCAAATGGAGACGGTAAACGTAGCTCTGGAGTTGATGACCTCGCTCGCAATGAACCACCATCCCAGGTGCTTGCTTTAACTTCGAAGTGTCATATGTGGTTGCATGTTCCATATGGTGTCTAGCTTGTATTCTAAAGGCCGAAGTCTGTAAGATAAGGAAAGATATGTTTTTTACATGAACCACCATCCCGTGAGCACCAGAAGACAAATAGCTAGTCAGGGCACTGGCCGAGCCAGTGACAAGCCCAGCAAAGATAGGCATCACCTAGAAGCCAACTAAAAAGCTGCGATGGTGGTGAAGCAGCCCGCCTCCCACCAGGATCTCAGGTCCTAGATGATCATGCTCACCACTCCAGCCGGATGTCTAGCTTGTATTGCTTCCAATTTGGTTAAATTGCATCTTCTTAGCTTACACATTATTCCTTTGAATATGACATGCCTTTCTGTTTTTGGTACATACTAGTACATCTGTGTATTAACCATGTTCTTACATCAAACTAATGTTCTTGTGTATCCCTCATCATCACTTATGATGAGGAAGGTAGGAAAGGGGACTACTCCTCATTTAAAGAATGCAGCGTCAGCCTCCCGACATGATTCTCAAGAAACAGAAATGCTAGATGAAGATAGTGAACGTAGCTCTGTAGTTGATTACATCATTTCCCCTACACTAGCATCGCAGGTTCTTGCTCTAACTTGGCAGCATGATATATGGTTGCATGTTGCATATGGTGTCTAGATTGTAATTCTTCCAATCTGGTTAAACTGCATGTGCTAGTCTGCTTAGCTTAAACATTATACCTGTTAATGTGACATGCCTTCCTCTATTTAGTACATAGTACATCTGTCAATTAAGCATGTCCTTACATAAAACTATTGTTTTTTTGTATCCCGCATCTATCAACATGACGAGACACCTTTAGTATATGTAGTGCGATACTAGTTGCATCTTTCATATGATTTATAGCATGCGCTGCTTCTAATTTGTTGAAATTCCATTTATGATGGGACGCTTTTAACTTGGTAGAGTCATATTGTTTGCATCTTTCATGTGGTGTGTAGCTTGCATTGCTTCTTATTTGCTGGAATGGTTTCTGCTTAGTTTACACAAACGGTTGTGAACATGCCATGCCGTCTTGTTTTTTGTACATATTCCATCCTGGTATCATGTGTTTGCCTTACATCAAAGTAGTGATTGTTAGTATCATGCATGAATGAGTTCTAAAGAGAAAATTTTATTGCTTTTTCTTGTCGGTTTTACTTGACAATTCAAAATCAATAAAGCGGAAGGAAGTTAGCAAGGCAGCGGATAAAGGTGCTCCTTCCGAACGGAGGGCCTCTACAGTTTCTACTCCTCCACACCCCCAAGAACATTTCCAAGACAACACATGCATAGACACTCAACAAAGCTGTGTTTATGATGAGCACGTCTCCCCTAGTGCAGCATCACCGGTGCTCCCTCTAACTTGGCACTGTTATATGTGGTTGCATGTTATGTGTGATGTCTAGCTTGTATTGCTTCTAATTTTGTTGAATTCCATCTGCTTACTTTACACATTATACTTGAATAAGACACGTGTTCCTGTTTCTAGAACATACAATATCTGTCTATCACACCATGTTCTTACATCAAATTACTACTGTTGCGTAACCTGCAACAATCACTTATCATAAGACACGTTTGACTTCGGAGTGTGATATAGGTTACATCTCACATTATTTTCTAGCTTGTACTACTAATTTGTTGAAATGGCACTTATGACGAGACAATTTTAACTTGGTAGAGTGATATTCGTTGCATCTTTCATATGGTGTCTAGCTTTCATTGCTTCTAATTTGTTGAAATGCCTTCTCCTTAGTTTACACATCATAAGCTGTGAATATGCAATGGCACTAATAACAAGAAACCTCTAACATGGTAGTGTGATGTTGTTTGCATCTTGCATATGATTTATTTCTTGTACTGCTTCACATTTGTTTAAACGCCATTTATGATGAGACACTGTTAACTTGGCAGAGCGATATTTGTAGCATCTTTCATATGGTGTCTACCTTCCATTGCATTGCTTCTAATTTGGTGAAATGTCTTCTTCTTAGTTTCCACATCATAGTTCTGGTTATCTCTTCTGTCCTGTTTTTCATACATATTACATCCTCCTATCATGTGATTGTCTAACATCAAAGTTCAGTTCGTCTGCATCACGTATCAATTTGTTCTGAAGAACTAAATTGTTATTCATTTTTCTTGTCGGCTTGACTTAACATGGCACAAAGAAAGATGAAGAAACACAGAATGGCATGGAATGAGAAGCGGATGAATCCTGCAGATTCTGCTGGTACTGATGGTGCAATAGAAGGTCAAAGTCCAGCGGAAAATTCTACAAACACGGCATCCCATGCTACACGAGTTGCAAAAAAAGCCAAACATAAACAAATAGCTGCCACCAAACAAGCAGAGACATCCCTAGTTCTTGCAACACCTACCACAGCACTACCAGCTACACGACTTATTCGTGCGTCAACTGAGCTAGCTGCATGTTCCCAAGCTCCCTTGCCACCTGACACTACTTCCCAAGCACTCTTGACACAAGACGAGTTGGCAATATCATATGAACCTTGTGAGCTTCAACAGCAAGAAGGTAGTTGCTGGAGTCAAGTTACAGTTGCATGCTTCTTTATATGTAGTCTCACAGTTTGATGTACACTAACACTTCCTATGTTCGTTGTTGGACTAGCACCTAGGCGCAAGAGGAAACAAACATCAGGGATAATGCTCGATAGGTTAACTAAATCTAGAGGAGGAAGAATGGAGATCCGTTTTGAGGCAGGTTTAAAAAGGCCACGTGATGCTACAGAGTCAGCCAAGTTAGTATCAGAGGCAGTAGTTGCCGTTAGGTGTCATGTATGTATCCTCCCAACATGGATTCAGTACAGGAATGACAAAGATGAAACCCAGTTCAACACCTTCCTCGACCATTTATCTGTAAGTATGGTTATGTATGGAAACTAGTAATATCGTCTTGCTCTGTCCCACACTTTCTAGGTTGCTGATAATGAGACTCCCATAATTTTCTACGGATGAGGTTCAAGTTGGATAGCCAAGATGATGCAACCAGACAAGCTTGCACCCATGTTTTCAAGTCTGCTCTGCGACACTATCGATATAACTTGAGGAAAACTCACTTTGAAGGCAAGGCTAACAGTGAACTTTCCCAAACATCTCCAGTGGAAAATATATCGGATGAAGACTGGAGGGGCCTTGTTAAACACTGGTCTGATCCGAAGTATCAGGTACATTATATATATGTGATCAGATCACATGTTGAAGTCCTATTTACGCATGTTCCACACAAATTTATCTTCTTGTAGGTGAACTCTTCAAAGAATAAGGCCAAACGTATGAAAGTGAAATTCCAATAGACGACAGGATCTTGTAGCTATATTGCACACTGCGAGGCTCTTGTAATTAGCTGTTGATTCACTCTTTTCGTTGGACCATATTATCAGATCTATATTGAGTTGTTCGAAATGCAGAGGAAAGCCCGCAAGGACCAAAAAGTACCTGAACCAAATGTTGTGGAAATCTTCAAGGACTGTCACACCAGCAAGAAGAAGGGCATGACTACACAAGTCAAAGCCGCTGTTGTAAGTCCTTAATCCTCATGCCTTTTAACTACTACTTACTTTGACTTGTGCCTTGAACTGCATGGTTTACAGCCAATGTCTATTACTCTTTTCAATTTTATACACAATTTTCTTAGCGTATCATTGCACCTTACAAGGTTTAAAAGAAAGGAGTGATGATCCTTTGATCTTCGCCCGTAATCTAGTTCCGTGCTGGACTTACCCACACAATGTTACAATTGCCTGCTTGTCTGTTCTCAGTTGTTTTGTGATATGAATGATGTCGTACTATGCTTACCGTATTATAAACTTCGTCTCTTTATCCTTAGCCCTCAATACAATGTGAAGAAATAGACAATACATTAGCGATGGTACATGGTCATATGTTTGGAACCTGGTTTTATTATGTACTTTGCAATGAAATACAACTAATATTTTACATCGGTTCACCAGAATAAGTTCTACATATAGACCAAAGCTATTTGTTTTGGTTTTTCTGCCTCCTTAATATCTTCTGTTCTGGTACTACTAATGTAAAACCTCAACTTTTCAGCGAGCTATGGAAAAAATGATGGAACCACCACCTTCTGAAGGTGGCGAGGCAACTATAACCGCAATGTCAGCTCTTGCTGCAGTGGGTCAGTACCTGTCCACTAACAGTGCCAAAAGCACGTTGCTGTGTAATACTGGGTTGGTTGTTAAGGCAATATCATCCAAACTGCCTCATGATCAAGATATGCAAGCTCAAAGCAATGTTGTATCTGCGCTCCAGACACAAATCCATTCCCTAACAGAGACCCTTTCTGAAACAAGGAGAAACATTGCTCAGTGTTGTCAAGATATGCATGGTTTTGAAACTAGACTATAAGACATTTGCTATGTTGTTCAGGAGCCTAGGGGAAATGAAGGCGAGGGTTATGGTGCTCCATCGGACAATACAACATGAAAACGTAACAGTTAGGTCAAATGAACTGAGCTTCTGAACATCTGGTGGTGCATTTATCTGCTAGACTGTTAAGTTTTATGCCAACCTTCCTTTTGTTATATAGTTGTAATTTGTTTTGGTGCGATACAAAATTTATTCTTAACGTGCAGCCACCGACTGAAGAAAACAGCAAGCCATTTTTGTATAGTCTAGGGTGTTCCCTATATTTGCACTGGGGGCGATCTTTGATGCCGAGTGGATGTACTCTATGCAATCGCCTTAATAGCCTAGCGTTAGTTTCGGCCTTATTTATTTCCTACTCTTCTTTTTCCCTGGTTTTCTAGTGGCCACAACTACCATGGGCCATATACAGGCCGTAGGATCCATGGGTCTCCTACGGGCCGTCGATAAATGGGCCTGTAATCGGTGGGCCACGGGCCGTCGGATAAATGGGTCTACATGGGCCGTAATCGGGCGTAATTGGTATCGGCCCAGCACGGTAACACGCCGTTAACTGGCCGTAGGACAGCAAAGGCTTAATTCTGTCACAGGCATAACGGGTCGTTAATGGGCCAGAATATAGGACGGGCTAGAAACGGCGCAATCGGTCAACAGGCCAGAGACGGGCCGACTCTTTCCATGGGCCGAATTTGGCCTATTAGGGTAACAGGCGAGTAACGGGCCGACTCTTGCCATGGGCCGAATTTGGCCCATTAGGGGAACAAGCCAGTAACGGGCCGACTCTTGCCATGGGCCGAATTTGGTCCATTAGGGGAACAGGCCAGTAACGGGCCGGAAGTAATCGAGGGCCGATAAGGAGCCCAAGAACGTATGGGCCGTCAATAGGCCGAAAGCTAACATGGGATGGAAACGACCCATGTAAATCACGGGCCATTAACGGCTATAAAGAAAATTACTGTTCATTATGGGTTAGAGTCACCGTGGGCCTGTAAAGGGCCGAAAGATACGAAGGCCTCATATGGGTCGAAAGACATCGTGGGCCATACATGGGCCGAAAGTGAAATGGGCTGCTGTTATATTCGACACCCCACATGATGTTGTTGGGCCGATTTCCTTTAGGGCCTAACGGGCCATGAGTTAACGGGCCATAAAATGGGCTATTTGCGAAGAGACCGTTAACAGGCTTTTCATGGGCCAGCCCGTTAACTTTTGACCAAGTCAAACGGGACGGCTTTGTAAGCTAAATGGGCCAGTGGTGGGCCGTGGCACATGTCGACATATCATAGGCGCATATCTGACCCACTAACAAGCTGACACGTGTTTCGTCCGGCCAATAAGAATTTTACACGTGGTAATTTCCCATTGGTCGGGGCTGTTAACGGGTTATCGGATCCAAAACCCGACCCGATAGCTTAATGGCGTTCCGTTACGGTGGATGCCACGTGTCAGTCACCCTTGACGAAAGCACTTCTGTGACGCACAATTTATCGTCATGGAAGTGGACACTTCCGTGATGATAATTTTGGTAATGTCATGGAACACTTCTACGACAGCACAGGTATGACTATCTTGATTCTGTCATAAATTTGTCATGGATGTACATCCATGACAAAAAACGTGACCTACTCTGACAAACACGTATCATCACGGAAGTGTATTTTTTTGTAGTGCTAGAGTCTTACTAGAATATTGGATAACATTTAATTTCTTATCAGCTCTTTGTCCTAGAACAGCCCCTACAGCATAATCACTAGCATCACACATGATGTCAAATGGTAAATTCCAATCAGGAGGCTGAACAATAGGGGCAGAAACCAAAGCTTTCTTGAGTATTTCAAATGCTTCTACACAGTCATCATCAAAAACAAAAGGGACATCTTTCTGTAAAAGATTATTCAAAGGCCGAGAAATTTTAGAGAAGTCCTTAATGAACCTCCTATAAAAACCGGCATGACCAAGGAAACTTCTTATACCTTTAATGTCCTTGGGACACGACATCTTTTCAATAGCATCAACTTTAGCTTTATCAACTTCAATACCTCTTTCAGAAATTTTATGCCCTAAGACAATACCTTCATTAACCATAAAGTGGCACTTCTCCCAATTCAAGACAAGACTAGTTTCTTCACATCTCTGCAAAACTCGATCATGGTTGCTTAAGCAATCATCAAAAGAAGTCCCATAAAGAGAGAAATCATCCATGAATACCTCAACAATCTTTTCACAAAAGTTAGAGAATATAGCAGTCATACATCTTTGAAAAGTAGCAGGTGCATTGCATAAACCAGAAGGCATACTTCTATAAGCAAAGGTACTGAAAGGGCAAGTAAAAGTTGTCTTTTGTTGATCCTCTTTTGACACAGGTATTTGAGACAAACCAGAATAACCATCTAGAAAGCAAAATTGTGTATGTTTGGATAGTCTTTCTAGCATTTTATCAATAAAAGGTAAAGGTTACTGATCTTTTTAGTAGCTTTATTTAATTTGCGGAAATCAATTACCATTCTATAACCTGTAACAATTCTTTGTGGGATCAGTTCATATTTGTCATTAGGAACAAATACCTCCCTTCTTAGGGACACAATGGACAGGACTTACCCACTAACTATTAGCAACGGGATAAATTATACCTGCCTCCAGAAGCTTTAGTATTTCTTTCTTACCACTTCTTTCATCTTAGGATTTAACCTTAGTTGGTGATCAACAACTGGTTTAGCGTCTTTCTCTAGCTTTATTTTGTGCTGGCATAGAGTGGGACTAATGCCCTAAAGATCATCAAGAGTATATCCAACAGCAGCACGGTGCTTCTTCAGAGTTTTCAATAATTTCTTTTCTTCATGCTCTGAAAGGTTAGCACTAATAATAACAGGATATATCTCTTTCTCATCAAGATAAGCATATTTAAGAGTATTAGGTAAAGGTTTAAGCTCAAACACAGGATCACCCTTAGGTGGAGGAGGATCCCCTAGGATTTCAACAGGCAAGTTGTGCTTCAAAATAGGTCCTTGTTTAAAGAATACTTCATCTATTTCCCTTCTTTCATTCATAAACATATCATTTTCATGGTCTAGCAAATATTGTTATAAAGGATCACTAGGAGGCACGGCAATATAAGCAAGACCAATAATTTCATCTTTACTAGGCAATTCTTTATCATTGGGTTGTCTACGAAATTTAGCAAAATTAAACTCATGAGACATATCCCCTAAACCAACAGAAACAATATCCTTATTGCAGTCTATCTTAGCATTAACAGTATTCAAGAAGAGTCTACCAAATATAATGGGACAAAAGTCATGTTTTGGGGAACCAAGAACAAGAAAATCAGCATGATATTTAACTTTCCCACACAAGACTTCAACATCTCTAACAATCCCAACTGGTGAAATAGTATCTCTATTGGCAAGCTTAATTGTAACATCAATCTCTTCTATCTCAGCAGGTGCAATATCATGCATAATTTCTTTGTATAAGGAATGAGGTATTGCACTTGCACTAGCACCCATGTCACATAAGCCATGATAGCAATGATCTCCTATTTTAACAGAAATAACAGGCATGCCTACAACAGGTCTATGTTTATTTTTAGTATCAGGTCTAGCAATTCTAGTAGATTCATTGCAGAAGTAAATAACATGCCCATCAATATTATCAGCCAAGAGATCTTTATCCATAGCAACACTAGGTTCAACTTTAATTTGCTCAGGGGGTTTAGGTGTCTTAATATTACTTTTGTTAACCACATTTGAAGCTTTAGCATGATCCTTTATTCTAACAGGGAAATGTGGTTTCTCAATATAAGAAGTAGGAACAACAGGATCATTATAAGTGATAGTATTTTTTTCAACTTTAATAGGTGCAACTACTTTTACTTCAATGGGAGGATTATATTTAAACCACTTATCCTTAGGGAGATCAACATGTGTAGTGAAGGATTCACAGAAAGAAGCTACTATCTCAGAGTCAAGTCTGTATTTAGTGCTAAATTCACGGAAAGCATCGGTATCCATAAAAGATTTAACACAATCAAACATAGGTGTTATACTTGACTCCTTACCTTCGTCGAGGTCCCAATCTTGAGAGTTGCATATAATTCTTTCCAATAAATCCCATTTGAATTTAATAGTCTTCATCATAAAAGATCTAGTACAAGAAGTATCGAGCATGGAGCGATTACTAAGAGAAAGTCGAGCATAATTTTTTTTGAATAATCATTTATTTTGAGAGCTCATGATTGGGGCATGAATATAACATTTACTTAAGCCTCTCCCAAGCTTGAGCGATGCTTTCTCCTTCGTGAGGCCAAAAATTATATATATAATTACGATCATAATGAACAAGATGCATAGGATAAAACTTCTGATGAAATTCCAATTTCAATCGTTGGTAGTTCCATGATCCAATATCATCACATAGCCTAAACCATGCCAATGTTTCTCCCTTCAAAGATAAAGGGAAGACCTTCTTCTTGATAACATCCTTGGGCATACCTGCAAGCTTAAATAATCCACAAACTTCATCCACATAGATTAGGTGCAAATCGGGATGTAATGTTCCATCACCTGTGAAAGGATTAGCTAGCAGTTTCTCTATCATACTCAAAGGAATTTCAAAGTAAACATTTTCAGTAGGTTCAGTAGGTTGAGGAGCAACTCTTTGATCCACTGGTCGGGGTGAAGATACCCTGAACAAGCCCCTCAAAGGATTATGTTCCATAGTAACAAGTGACAGTAAATTTCAGCACACTATAAATTTTTCCTTACCAAATTCCACCTACTAAAGGCACTTCACTCCCCAGCAATGGCGCCAGAAAAGAGTCTTGATGACCCACACATGTAGGGGATCTATCATAGCCTTTTCGACAAGTAAGAGTGTCGAACCCAACGAGGAGCAGAAGGAAATGATAAGCGGTTTTCAGCAAGGTATTCTATGCAAGCATTGAAATTATCGGTAACAGATAGTTTTGTGATACGGTAATTTGTAATGGGTAGCAATTAATAAAAGTAAATAAGGTGCAGAAATATGGACCAATCCTTCTTGTAGAAAAGGACAATCCTGAACAAACTCTTATATAAAGGAAAGCGCTCCCGAGGACACATGGGAATTATCGTCAAGCTAGTTTTCATCACGTTCATATGATTCGCGTTCGGTACTTTGATAATTTGACATGTGGATGGACCAGTGCTTGGGTACTACCCTTACTTGGACACACATCCCACTTATGATTAACCCCTATTTCAAGCATACACAACTACAACAGAAGTATTAAGGTAAACCTAACCATAGCATGAAACAGATGGATCCAAATCAGCCACTTAGAAGCAACGCACAAACTAGGGTTTAAGCTTCTGTCACTCTAGCAACCCATCATCTACTTATTACTTACCAATGCCTCCCTCTAGGCCCAAAAAATGGTGAAGTGTCATGTAGTCGACGTTCACATAACACCACTAGAGGGATGACAACATACATCTCATCAAAATATCGAACGAATACCAAATTCACATGACTACTTGTAGCAAGACTTCTCCCATGTCCTCGGGAACAAACGTAACTACTCACAAAGCATATTAATTTTCATAATCAGAGGGGTATTAATATGAATAATGGATCTGAACATATGATCTTCCACCAAGTAATCCAACTAGCATCAACTACAAGGAGTAATCAACACTACTAGCAACCCACAGGTACCAATCTGAGTTTTGGATACAAAGATTGGATACAAGAGATGAACAAGGGTTTGAGATGAGATGGTGCTGGTGAAGATGTTGATGTAGATTGACCCCCTCCCGATGAGAGGATCGTTGGTGATGATTTCCCCCTCCCAGAGGGAAGTTTCCCCGGCAGAACAGCTCCGTCGGAGCCCTATATTGGTTCCACCAAGGTTCCACCTCGTGGCAGCGGAGTTTCGTCCCGTGAGCTAGCTTATGATTTTTTCCTCGATGAAAGACTCCATATAGCCAAATATGGGCATCGGAGGGCCACCATCGGGCCCACGAGGCAGGGGGCGCGCCCCCACCATCGTGGACGATGGGTGGCCCCCTGTCGGTGTCAAAACCGGCGAATCTTGGGTAGGGGGTCCCGAACTGTGCATCTAAGGTCGATGGTAACAGGAGACAGGGGACAGGGGACACAATGTTTTACCCAGGTTCGGGCCCTCTCTACGGAGGTCATACCCTACGTCCTGCTTGATTGATCTTGATGAATATGAGTATTACAAGAGTTGATCTACGACGAGATCGTAATGGCTAAACCTAGAGGTCTAGCTTGTATGGCTATGCTAATGGGTATGCCCTCCGAACTAAGTCCTCCAGTTTATATAGACACCGGGAGGATCTAGGGTTACACAAGGTTAGTTACAAAGAAAAGAATCTACATATTTGGTCGCCAAGCTTGCCTTCCACGCCAAGGAGAGTCTCATCCGGACACGGGTGCAGTCTTTGGTCTTTGTATCTTCACATCCCATCAGTCTGGCCCATGGCTAAGAGGCCGGACGCCCGAGGACCCCTTAGTCCAGGACTCCCTCAGTAGCCCCTCAACCTGGCTTCAATGACAACATATCCGGCCCGTAGATCTGTCTTCGGCAATGCAAGGCGGGTTCCTACTTCCGAACTCCAAGATAGTCTTCGGATGTATTGAACGTGTCCAGACCTTAACACAAACACACAACCATAGAGAGAATATAATATTCCAGGAGTCCAATCTGCTGAGAACTTTTTACAACGTGACATCACGCTCGCCCAGTTTTTCAAACCATTTCCTGTCCCGTCGTTCCACGTTTTGAGGCGCGGTTGCTATTGGCACATTCTGTCGAAACAGAGATCATGTCCCCTTATTGCGGGATTCTCATTAATACGAGCGTGGGTAACCCAACCGTTCCGTTGGAAAGATTCCTTAGGAATAGGCAGGCTTTCAGGCTCCGGAGGAGGCGTTTAATCCCCGCTGCCTTTATAAAGGAACCAAGGGTCGTCCTTTTTGACGCCAAACTTCTCCTCAGCCTCTCCAACCTCAAGTTCTAGCACCCAAGGTTTCGACTTTGTTGCTCCGAGCTTCCCCATTATTTCCGGACCCAACCCTCAAGGCCGATGGGTGGCTTCCTCCGTTATAGAGGAGGATATTGCGAAGCTTCGAGCGGCCAGATACCTGACCGCGGAAATCCACCACAGGCTTCCTGCTCAAGGGCAAGTTATCCCGACATCCAGATCTGGGGAGAGGGTCGTGTTCATCTCACACTTCCTTCAAGGGCTAGGGCTCGCTCTTCACCCCTTTGTTCGGGGGCTAATGTTCTATTATGGACTAGATATTCACGATCTAGCCCCAGAGTCTTTCTTCCATGTCTCGGCACTCATCATTATGTGCGAAGCCTTCCTCCGAATCGCCCACACTTTGGCTTATGGATCAAGACCTTCAGTGTGAAACCAAAGGTAGTTGACGGGGAACAGGTGGAGTGCGGCGGTGCTGTAGTCAGCCAGCTCACCAACACTCCTTGGCCAAAAGGCTCTTTTGCCGAAACTTCCAATCAATGGCAGCGAGAGTGGTTTTATGTTATGGAACCCCGCAACACCAAGTGGGTAGCTAAACCCACATTTTGCCCTGGCCCACTGTTACAACTTGCATCATGGGCCAACAAGGGGCTGGATTGGGGATCAGTTGATGAAGTGCGGACTCTACAAAGCCGCATCTGAACCCTCCTCAAGAGGGACAATGATCTTGTCAGCGTGATTCAAGTAATGCTGATTCGACGAATCCTTCCATGCCAGCGTAGTCCTCTCCGTATGTGGTATTTTAATCTAGAAGGACCACGAACCCTCCAACACTTCTTCGGCATTACGCACAAAGGGATGTGGCAGTTGTTTTTCAGAAAACGAAAACATTGGCCGGACACTACTAAGGACACAGGCCTCGACTGTAACCGTCCGGGTACCCCGGTAAGCACTTGACTTCTGAACACCCCCCTTTTTAAGTATGCCGTAATACATTACTAAGCAAACTATCTCCTTCCGGGGTTGGATAAAGAAAGCGGAGCTGATTAGGTGTCCGGCCCCTCTTCCCGAGGGTTCAACGGATCCTGTATTAACAAGGATGCTAGCCCCGGCACCGTACCAGATGCCTGTGAAGGAGGGCAAGGCAGAGATTGTGTCAAAAATTGTGTCCGTAGGAATCAAGATTCCATCGTCTGAAGACAAAAATGAAGGGGAAGTCAACATCTCTTCCCCCCATGGGAAGAAAAGGGCCCCCTCCGAAGATTGGGAGGAAAAGGCTCCTAAGCGAGGCAAGATGCCTTCGTCGGGTGGCTCGGGCTTGGAGGACAATGTCATCGCGCAGTCCCATGGCGAGGACAAGCGTCAGGCCAAATCGTAAGTGAACAAGGGTGTTTTAAACGCGTCCCATCCCTTTCTTGTAATGTCTAGAATATATGCTTTTTGTAGTTCGGCGCGCAGTCTTCTTCAACAATCCTCTTCCTCGGGGGATCTTCCCCCGGAGATGATGGAAAGTGAGACGTCTCCACCAATCTCTTCGCCCAACAGGGTGGACAACTTCGAGGTGTCGTCGCGGAGGGTCTCTCCCGATCAACAAGTGATGCGAGGGATGATGAAGACACATCCCGAAGGTGATACTTCGGTGGCCCAGGGTTCGGGGACCAACAATAAAGGCCCCGAACATTCCGGTCTACAGTCGGATATGATTAAACGGATCCCTTCAAAGGAAGGCCGTACTCCTACAGTAGCCTCTGGAGACCCAGAGGCGCCGGATATATTGACGAACATGCTATGATAGGCGTCTCTCTCAGAGGAACATCGTACCTTGATGGGCGCGGTGATCGAAAAGGTCCTGGCCACGAAGAGAGGATTGAATGAGGCCTTCGTGGGCCTGCTAAGAGGCTTCGAGGTTTGTACCGTAATATGTTCGATTGTGTTTTATTCAAGAATACACCTGTGTATAGATAGTAGCCCCTGAGACTCTGATTGGCTTCCCGAGGGAGGCGATCAGAGGATCAAAAGATATGCCCAGGAAGTAATATGATTATTTGGAACACAGGCTGTGACCTCCCCAAAAATTGTCCGGACTGTAGAGATTGCGGATTTGCAATGCAAGATTGTTGAGGCAGATACAGATTTCACGCTTATCAATAGGAGTCTTGACGAGTCGCAAGGTACGTATTCAGAGCAATCCTTACATATACGTGTTTGTAATATAAGAATGATGCTGAAAATTGCATACTGGATTATGCATGGCTGCAGATGGTGCCGCCATCATCGAGATTCTTCGGGCGGAGCTGGCCCAGGCCAAGGAGCAGGCCCGATTTAGTAATGCGGCTGCCAAAAACGCATTGACCGAGTTAAAGGCCGAACAAGTTGCTCGGCACCAAGATAAGGAGAAAATATCCTCGATGGCGCTCGAACTGAAGAATGCTACTTGCCGCTGTGAATTCCTAGAGGAGGAGAATAAAGCTAAAGGGGCTAAGCTTGACAAGGCCTTGCGAGAGGCGAAAGAAGCGCGGTCCAAATCTAGAGCGGCCCGTGAGGTGATCCGGCAAGCTGGGGAGATTGCGGCTGGTAAGCCCTTTTTATTACATGCTAAGTTCGGCGATCCGAATTATGCTCAGCTTAACCAAGTATGGAGTTCTCCAGACATGTTTTTGGACCTGCCGAAGAGTTCATCCGATGCGGCGCAGTTTTATCAGGCGCAAGAGGGATATGCGACGGAGAAGCTTTTATGGTCATAGTTCGGCGTAGCAAAACGCCCTCTGTTGTTGAATGACTCGATGTCCCAATGGGTCGAGCTTCACAAGATGTCTGACGCTGCCATGAAGAACATTGTACTTCAGCTGTGGCCGACTGAGCCGATTCCGAATAGCTATTTCGGCTTGGTGCGGCGGCTTGCTGATGCGGTGCCCCGCATCGATGCCGTGAAGCGGTCGGCGTGCATTGAAGGTGCACGGATGGCCTTTACCCGAGTCAAGACATACTGGGGGAAGATGAAGGCCATCGATGTTGCAGCGCAAGGTCCACCTAAGGGCAAGGACCATCATGCACCAGAGCATTACTTTGAGGACGTCTTAGAGGCTGCCTGCTTGATAGTGGTCAATGTTCGAAAGGCATAATATTCGAGTGAACTCTTTATGGATTGTAGAAGACAATTGTTATAGTCAGTCTATATTCTGATTTTGCCCAAAGGCTTTTGTTCCTCCTATGTGGCCGTTTGTATATGATCTGAAAGTTTTCCAGTCGTCGGCTTCAGCCCCCTCGTAGGAAGTACGGGGGTGTTCGAAAAAGCATCTGATCACTCTTGACCCAACGTCTTGGTCCGTGAAGGAGGTGTCAATGCGGCTAACCAGGCAACCAGACTATAGGGCGTTAACACTTTCACTTAGCCATAGGAGTTTTATGGTGGGTCTGCGACATAGCCCCTGGTATGTATGCGGCTTATTCATGTGATGCGTTTACATATTTGACCGGAAATAGGTCCTTCGTGTGACACGGAGGGAATCGCGAAAGATTCCCATAAGGCATCGAGTGGTTGACCAGCTCTCGCGCATCACGACAGTCAGTTTTCGCTTTCTCTACTAAGGTGCTTAACCAGGTGAACCAGAAGCACAATCACAGTAGTTCTCCCTTTACTACCCTAGCCGATAGAGCGGAACGTAGGATAGAAAGCGCAGGAGCCGGGCAACCCAACTATTGACCCAAGACATGATTCAGAGCTGATGCATATAAGGCCAAACTCGCGATGCCGAAGTACGCTATAGAGCTGTTCGGACTTGTCGGCAACTCCTTTGTTCCCATACCGAGCCCTTGGCAAGTTATGCCGAGGTGTACATTTGAGACAACCGTGGGGGTAAAACTCGTTCCTTTTATAAAAGAATGGATTATTTTTACTGGGATCTGAATGGTGTGCTAATTGTGTATATAGATAACAAAGGCGCAACCCTGGCTATTTGATATGCTAGGGGTCGAAGGCGGAGGAAAAAGGCACTATACAGGCTCGAAATACAGAGTGCGGTCTACAAAAAGTTATTTTGGACCTCTTGTCGCACGTCTGCGCCGCCTGTCCTCGGTGAAGGGACTCCTTGACGGAAATAGCCCTTAGATGAGTGTACGAACCCGAAGTCTGGTAGAGTCCGAGGACAGCCATTGAGCCACCTGTGGAGGGAAACAAGAAAAAAAGAAGAAAAAATAGTTAAAAAAGGAAAGTTATGGGAGTACTTTCAGGTCCGTCTGTGTTGTGCTTCCTCCGGTGCCCAGGGTATTTTAAGTGCGTAGTTGTGTATGCACGATACAGATTTTCCTGGTATATGCGGCGGACGGCGCAAGCCGAACTGCTAATCCTGTATGGGATTTGAACGGTCATGTTGAATGGAGACCGGTGGCTTAATGGCCGACGTGGTATGCGGTGTAATGCCCCCACTATGTAGTTCGGCTGAGATAGTCGTAGTGTGATCCTCTGCACAGAGAGAGCGCTCCAAGTGTTCCCCTATAGGGGACGGTGCCATGTGTACCATGTTCACTATCTTTACTCGAGGGGGAAACTGCTTCTGATCCCCGGTGTTTTGTTGGCGAGTTTCATCGTCGTCGCCGTCGCCGTGCGGCTTCTTCCCCTTGTATTCGGTGTTTAGCTTGCTGACCTGTTTGAAGGCCCAACAACTTCTGTTGGTGTGGTTAGCTGGTTTATTGGGGTGGCCATGAATCTGGCAGGGCCTATCCAATATCTTATCCAAATTGGATAGTCCGTCTTTGTTTGCCTTGAATGGCTTCTTCTGTTGACCGGGTTTGGGGACGCTGAATCTTGCGTTGACCGATGTGTCGTGCGCTCCCTCATTACTATTGTCACGTTTCTGGTTATTGCGTGGTGGTTTCCCATTGCCGTCTCGAACTTCGGAAGTGCCCGGGTCGCTGGCACTGTTGCTTCTACAAGCGAGCCAGCTGTCTTCTCCCATGCAAAAGCGGGTCATCAGAGCGGTAAGGGCTGACATGGATTTTGGTTTTTCCTGACCGAGGTGGCGGGCGAGCCACTCGTCCCAGACACTATGTTTAAAGGCCGCTAGGGCTTCCGCGTCTGGACAGTCTATGATTTGGTTCTTTTTAACTAAGAACCTAGTCCAGAGCTTTCTGGCTGACTCTCTGGGCTGTTGGATGATGTGACTTAAGTCATCGGCGTCTGGTGGCCGGACATATGTACCTTGGAAGTTGTCGTGGAAAGCATCTTCCAGATCCTCCCAGCCGCCGATAAAGTATTCAGGCAGACTGTTTAACCAGTACCTTGCTGGTCCTTTGAGTTTTGGTGGGAGGTATTTGATGGCATGAAGGTCGTCTCCGCGATCCATGTGAATATGGAGAATAAAATCCTCGATCCATACCGCGGGATCGGTTGTTCCATCATATGATTCGATATTCACGGGTCTAAACCCCTTTAGGAATTCGTGCTTCATTACTTCGTCAGTGAAGCAGAGTGGGTGTGCGGTGCCTCTATATTGGGCCATGTCGAGACGTAGCTCAGATGGAGTCCGTCTGCAGTTTTTGGCCTGGGCATAACTAGACTTGTTCCGTCCGAATAGGTAGCCGACGTCGCGTGTCGTGGCACGTCCTCGCGATCCATAGATTGACCTGTTGTGTCATGCTCTAGCGTCCAGGTTCTGCCAAGGGTCGTATATATGACCCCGAGATGTTTTGTCTCTGTTTTTTCTTTGGGGTGAGGCGGGCTGCTGTTTGGCTTGAGCTGCCGCTTTATCCCGACTGCATGGTGGTCGGTTAGCCGCATTGTCCCAACCGCATGGTACATGCTCTGGCGCTTCCTTATCAAACTGAGGTAGCAATCTGCGTAGCGGGTAACCCTTGGTTGTGCGCCTGGGGCCGTATTCTTCGGCCACTAGGATATCTGTCCATCTATCGTTGAGCAGGTCTTGGTGAGCTTGAAGCTGCTGCTGTTTCTTTTTCAGGCTCCTTGCAGTGCCTAATAGCCGACGTTTAAAGCGCTCCTGCTCAAGAGGTTCCTCAGGCACGATGAAATCCTCGTCGCCGAGGCTCTCCTCGTCCTCGGAGAGCGTAAGATAATTACTGTCTTCCGAGTCTTCGTGTATGGCCTGTTCATGCGGGCTATCGTGCCCGTCTTCCAGTTCATCCAGTTCAGATGTTGCCCCAACAGGGGCTTCATTGTCTTCGGCATCGTCCGGCGTGTTGTTTTCTCTCGTGCCGGTATTACTGTCTTTTGCACAACGTGACTTAGAGCGGCACCGCTGACGCCGGCGTCTGGGCTGTGTCTCCGGAGGCTTATCCTCAATTGGATCTTCTTTGTCATCATCGTTAGTTTCTTTAGGTGTATCCACCATGTATACGTCATATGAAGAAGTGACCGTCCCACATCCGGTGAGTGGCGGGTTTCGGCCCTGCTCTTCTTCAGCATCATCATCTATACCGTCGAAGTCTTCGAAGCCATAATCCAGCATGTCGGTTAATTCCTCGACAGTGGCTATGGAGTGGGTGGCGGGTGGGGAGCAAAATTCTCCATCGTCAGCCCGTAGTTCGAACCGGATATAGTTCGGTTGTGAGTCCTCCGCCAAGGACAGGTTCTTTAATGATTTTAGCATGTCGCCCAAAGGCGAGTGCTGGAAGATGTCTGCAGCGCTGAATTCGAAGATTGATAAACGATCAAGTTTGGCGTCCGCGGGCTCACATGGTTCGAAACTTACGGCCAGAAACGAGTTCGGAGTTCCGGTGGCACGGGTATCGTGTGAGATGAAGTCTATGGGCGGCTCCAACGTCGTGGAATTTGTGGCCTCCTTCGTGGGGTCGATCCTCCCATCCTTGGATGGTGCAGTCTGCTCTGGATCTAAGGATAGAGCGGTTATGGGAGCTGTCTCTTGGATGCAGTCTGATGACAGATTTAGGTCATGTCCCTCGGGGTGACCCGGAGTGGTAGCCGCGGTTGCAAATCCAGCGAAGATCAAGTCTCCATGGATGTCCGCAATGTAGTTCAAGCTCCCAAATCTGACCTGATGGCCAGGGGTGTAGCTTTCGATCTGCTCTAGATGGCCAAGCGAGTTGGCCCGCAGAGCGAAGCCGCTGAACACGACGATCTATCTGGGGAGGAAAACTCCCCCTTTGGCAGCATCGTCGTAGATGGTTGAAGGAGCCATCGAACCTCTTGAAGATGACATAGTGGAACAATCAATGAAAGCACCAATGTCGGGGTCAAAACCGGTGGATCTCAGGTAGGGGGTCCCGAACTATGCGTCTAAGGTCGATGGTAACAGGAGACAGGGGACACAATGTTTTACCCAGGTTCGGGCCCTCTCTATGGAGGTAATACCCTACGTCCTACTTGATTGATCTTGATGAATATGAGTATTAAAAGAGTTGATCTACCATGAGATCATAATGGCTAAACCCTAGAGGTCTAGCTTGTATGGCTATGATAATGTGTATGTCCTTCGGACTAAGTCCTTCAGTTTATATAGACACCGGGAGGATCGAGGGTTACACAAGGTCGGTTACAAAGAAAGGAATCTATATATCTGGTCGCCAAGCTTGCCTTCCACGCCAAGGAGAGTCCCATCCGGACATGGGTGCAGTCTTCAGTCTTCGTATCTTTGCAGCCCATCAGTCCGGCCCATGGCTAACAGGCCGGGTGGCCGAGGACCCCTTAGTCCAGGACTCCCTCACCCCCTCTGGTACTTCTTTCGCCCAATATTTTGTATATATTCTGAAAATAATTCCCGTGGAGTTTCAGGACTTTTGGAGATGTGCAGAATAGGTCTCTAATATTTGCTCCTTTTCCAGCCTAGAATTCCAGCTGCTGGCATTCCCCCTCTTCATGTAAACCTTGTAAATAAGAGAGAAAAGAGATAATTATTGTGACATAATGTGCAATAACAGCCCATAATGCAATAAATATCGATATAAAATCATGATGCAAAATGGACGTATCAGACACATGTAGAGCATATTTATAATCACCCAGTTATGTTGTGACGTTTGATAGCACACAAGGTGTTCCTCTGGTATTCGGGAGTTGCATAATCTCATAGTCATAGGAACATGTATAAGTCATGAAGAAAGCAATAGCAATAAACTAAACGATCATAGTGCTAAGCTTACGAATGGGTCTAGCCAATCACATCATTCTCTAATGATGTGATCGTGTTCATGAAATGACAACACATGTCCATGGTTAGGAAACTTAACCATCTTTGATTAACGAGCTAGTCAAGTAGAGGCATACTAGGGACACTTGGTTTATCTATGTATTCACACATGTACTAAGTTTCCGGTTAATACAATTCTAGCATGAATAATAAACAGTTATCATGATATAAGGAAATATAAATAACAACTTTATTATTGCCTCTAGGGCATATTTCCTTCAGTCTCCCACTTGCACTAGAGTTAATAATCTAGATTACATAGTAATGATTCTAACACCCATGGATTCTTGGTGCTGATCATGTTTTGCTCGGGAGACAGGCTTAGTCAACGGGTCTGCAACATTCAGATCTGTATGTATCTTGCAAATCTCTATGTCTCACTCCTTGACTTGATCACGGATGGAATTGAAGCGTCACTTGATGTGCTTGGTTCTCTTGTGAAATCTGGATTCCTTTGCCAAGGCAATTGCACTAGTATTGTCACAAAATATTTTCATTGGACCCGACACACTAGGTATTACACCTAGATTGGATATGAACTCCTTCATTTGCTGCTTCCGAAGCAGCTATGTATTCCACTTCACACGTAGATCCTGCCACGACGCTCTGCTTAGAACTGCACCAACTGATAGCTGCACCATTCAATAAAAATACATATCCGGTTTGTGACTTAGAATCATCCGGATCACTGTCAAAGCTTGGATCGACGTAACCATTTACGACAAGCTCTTTGTCACCTCCATAAACAAGAAACATATCCTTAGTCATTTTCAGGTATTTCAGGATGTTCTTGACCGTTATCCAGTGATCCACTCCTGGATTACTTTGGTACCTCCCTGCTAAACTAATAGCAAGGCACACATCAGGTCTGGTACACAGCATTGCATACATGATAGAACCTATGGCTGAGGCATAGGGAATGACTTCCATTTTCTCTCTATCTTTTGAAGTGGTCGGGCATTGAGTCTGACTCACACCTGGTAACACAGGCAAGAACCGTTTCTTTGCTTGATCCATTTTGAATTTTTTCAAAACTTTATCAAGGTATGTTCTTTGTGAAAGTCCAATTAAGCATCTTGATCTATCTCTATAGATCTTGATGCCCAATATATAAGCAGCTTCACCGAGATCTTTCATTGAAAAATTCTTATTCAAGTATCCTTTTATGCTATTAAGAAATTCAGTATCATTTCCGATCAACAATATGCCATCCACATATAATATCAGGAATGCTACAGAGCTCCCACTCACTTTCTTGTAAATACAGACTTCTCCAAAAGTCTGTATAAAACCATATGCTTTGATCACACTATCAAAGCATATATTCCAACTCTGAGATGCTTGCACCAATCCATAAATGGATCGCTGGAGCTTGCACACTTTGTTAGCACCTTTTGGATCGACAAAACCTTCTGGTTGCACCATATACAACTCTTATTTAAGATATCCATTAAGGAATGCAGTTTGGACATCCATTTGCCAAATTTCATAATCATAAAATGCGGTAATTGCTAACATGATTCGGACGGACTTAAGCATCGCTACGGGTGAGAAGGTCTCATCGTAGTCAACTCCTTGAACTTGTCGAAAACCTTTCACAACAAGTCGAGCTTTGTAGACAGTAACATTACCGTCAGCGTCAGTCTTCTTCTTGAGGATCCATTTATTCTCTATGGCTTGTCGATCATCGAGCAAGTCAACCAAACTCCATACTTTGTTATCATACATGGATCCCATCTCAGATTTCATGGCCTCAAGCCATTTTGCAGAATCTGGGCTCGTCATTGCTTCCTTATAGTTCGTAGGTTCATCATGGTCAAGTAACATGACCTCCAGAATATGATTATCGTACCACTCTAGTGCGGATCTTACTTTGGTTGATTAGAAGTTTCAAGATCATCATCATTAGCTTCCTCACTAATTGGTGTAGGAATCATTGAAATTGATTTCCGTGACGAACTACTTTCCAACAAGGGAGAAGGTACAATTACCTCATCAAGTTCTACTTTCCACCCACTGACTTCTTTCAAGAAATACTCCTTCTCTGGAAAGGATCCATTCTTAGCAACAAATATCTTGCCTTCGGATCTGTGATAGAAGGTATACCCAACAGTCTCCTTTGGGTATCCTATGAAGACACATTTCTCCGATTTGGGTTTGAGCTTATCAGGTTGAAGCTTTTTCACATAAGCATCGCAGCCCCAAACTTTAAGAAACGACAACTTGGGTTTCTGCTACCTCTTGAGCACTGCATTGGTTTTCCCTTGAAGAGGAAAGGGTGATGCAGTAAAGTAGCGTAAGTATTTCCCTCAGTTTTTGAGAACCAAGGTATCAATCCAGTAGGAGATTACACCCTACACTACTAGGAAAAGGGCTATAGATGATATGGCCACTAATGGCGCACCAGACATGTGGTGCGCCACTACTATATAGTAATGGCACACCATGAGTTGGTGCGCCATTAGTGTGGTAGACACTAATGGCGCACCAGACCCAGGGTGCGCCATTAGTAACAAATTATTTTTATTTTTCCAAAAATACTAATGGCGCACCTCCAGCACAGTGCGCCACTACATTTTTTTTTGCAAAACTACTAATGGCGCACCTCAAGCTGGTGCGCCATTAGTAACCAGGGTTACTAATGGCGCATTTGTGGGTGGTGCGCCATTAGTAACCTGGGACCCAGCTAGATATTTTGGACATCCACACCTACGCACTCACTTTCCCCACTTCATTCTCTCCACCTCCTCCTCCAAGCTTGTGTCAGCTGCCTCCTCCTCCTCACCTCATTTGCACCATAGATTCATCAAAATTAAGTGGTTAAATTACCTTTTTTTGATAGGTAAGTAAGGGGAATGCTATCTTTATGTTATAGATCTACTTTTTTTCTCCCTCGCTCCAACAACGTGCACATGCACTTTTTATGGCCGTGTTAGATCTATGTATGTTTGTGGTGTTGCATATGTTTGTGGTGTTGCATATATGTTTGTGTTTGCAGGTACCGGTATTTGAAATGCGATAAGTTGCCAATATTTTGCTGGAATGTTGACTCATTTCCATTTCGGCGAGAATTTTGGCACTATGTATTCTTTTTGGTCCTATTTTTAGGGAAAGTCATGCCAAATTTTTTCTTGGTTCTAAAATATCGTTTTGCTCTACCCCGCAGGCGACCATGGTCCGCACGATGACCGAAGGCATCGTGAATAGGTTTTTGAGCTCCGTGAAGGCCGGGATGCTTCAAAAGAACGAGACAGAGATAAGATGTCCGTGTCGAAGATGCAAGCTAAAGAGCCTTATTGCGGACCCGGATTCCGGGCAGGTGCGAGACCACCTGCTCTTGTGTGGTTTCATGGATGGCTATTGGTGGCAAGGTGATGAAGATGACTATGAAGTCATCCATGGGGGCCGGGCAAGAAATGAGGAAGGGCAGCAAGACAACCACCGCTACGGCGAGGGCGGGCGAGAAGACGAAGAATCTCTAGGACATGATCACGACGATGATGCTGTACACAGTCATCATGTAGAAGATGCCGGACATGATGATGAGGAAGATCAATACGAAGGGCATGATCATGAAGATGAAGATGCCAGAGCAGACGACGATGGAGGCTGGGTGCAGGACCCTTATATTCAAGAGCTGCTTCTCAAGCAGACGGATAACGCAAGAGCTGCCGCCCGAGAGAAAGGCAAGCTAGATCAACTGGAGATAGACGCGGTTACTCCATTGTATGAAGGATGCAGGCCCGAGGATACCCGCCTGAAAGTAACGCTCATGGCTCTGGAGATGAAGGTAAAACACAAAATGACCGACGCATGCTTCGACGAGAACATGTCATTCTGGCACGAACGTCTTCCCAAGGGGAACAAGTGCCCGACCAGTTTCGAGGAGGCGAAGAAAATCGTGTGTCCTCTTGATTTACCGCACGTGAAATACCATGTGTGCATGAACAATTGCATCATTTATCGGCACGATCACGTGGAGTGTACCATATGTCCGGTGTGCGACGTCACTCGATACAAGAAGAGGAAGAAAGCTCCTCGAAAAGTGGTGTGGTACTTTCCGATCACTCCTCGACTGCAACGGTATTTCGCGGACCCTAAGGTAGCAAAGCTCCTACGTTGGCACGCGGATAGGGAGGAGAAGAAGCGAGAAGATGACGGAAATGATCCAGAGATAAATAAAAAGACAAGATGCTGAGTCACCCTAAGGATGCGAGCCAGTGGCAAGCGTTGAATTTCGAAGACCCAGAATTTGGGAACGATCCAAGGAACATTGTGCTGGGCACGAGCACCGATGGAGTCAATCCGTTTGGCAGCCAGAGAAGCACACATAGCACCTGGCCTGTGTTTGTGTGGATGTACAACCTTCCCCCCTGGTTGTGCATGAAGAGGAAGTACATTCGCATGAGTATGCTAATTGAAGGGCCGAAACAACCAGGGAACAACATCAATCTGTATCTGGGGCTGCTGAAAGAGGATCTAGACACGCTGTGGAAAACGCCAGCCAATACATGGGACGCCGCAGAGAAAGAATATTTCCCTATGAGAGCCGCACTGCTCACAACGGTGCACGGCTATCTCGGTTACGGATATCTCGCAGGGCAGGTGGTCCACGGATTTTCTGGATGCGGCAGGTGCATAGATGACACAACGTATCGCCAGCTAGATAGAGATCCCGGGTCTTCGAAAACCATGTTCATGGGACATCGAAGGTGGCTTCGCGATGATGACCCGTGGAGAAAACGCAAGGATCTGTTCGATGGTGAAACCGAACCCCGAAGAAGCCCACGTACGAGGAGTGGCGAGGAAATAGACGAGCTGTTGAAAAATTGGAAAGATTGCCCACTGCCGGGAAAGAAGCAAAAGGCGCCAGAGCCGGGAAAGAAGCGAAAGGCGCCAGAGCCACTGCTGAAGGTATGGAAAACAAGGTCTGTTTTCTGGGACTTGCCATACTAGAAGATCCACCGTGTGCCTCACAGCCTTGATGTCATGCATATCACGAAGAACGTGTGCGAGAGTCTGCTTGGTACCCTGCTCAACATGCCAGAGAGGACCAAAGATGGGCCGAAAACAAGGGCAGACTTGAAATCAATGGGCATCAGGGAGGAGCTTCACGCTAATGATGATGATGATGAGGCGAAGTAGGACACAGAAAGTCGTCGCAAAGGCAAATAGGCCAAGAAGACCGGAAATGACTACCCTCCCGCATGCTTCACTCTAATCCAGGAGGAGATTTAGCAGTTTTTCACATGCCTCGTAGGAGTAAAACTTCCTTACGGTTACGCGGGGAAGATAAGCAGATACCTAGACCCAGTGAAGCAGAAGTTCAGCGGGATGAAGTCTCATGACGGTCACGTGCTGATGACGCAGATACTTCTAGTTGCAATCCGTGGGATCATGGACATGCACGTCCGTGCAACTTTTTCGATGTCATCTCTCGGAAGTCAGTTGGCGTGAGGCAAGTCAGAAGGCTACAGGAAGAGATCGTGGTGATACTATGCGAGCTTGAGATGTACTTCCTGCCCGCATTCTTCGACGTTATGGTGCATCTGCTGGTCCATATCATGGAGGATATCATCCAACTCAGGCCGACGTTCCTGCACAGCATGACGCCGTTCGAAAGGATGAATGGTGTCATCAAACGATACGTTCGCAACATGTCACGTCTAGAGGTAAGCATAGCCAGGGGCTTTCTGACTGAAGAGTGCATCGCCTACTACACGAATTATCTAGGCATCGAGAACCCCGTTGGCCTGCCTATCAACAGGCACCTCGGCAGGTTCGCTGGATGGGGTCACCGTGAGGGTCGCCGCGAAATGCATGTCGACTTCGAGGGTCGACTCCCGACTTTGAAAGAGCAAACATAGTCGCGCTACAACACATAGACGTGGTCGATCCTTGGGTGGTAGAGCACAAAACCTTTATTGAGAAGACGTACAATGACCGAGGCCAACAGAGGACGGACGGAGATATAATCAAAGAGCACAACTCATGTTTCACGCGTTGGTTCAAGCAGAAGCTTCTGTCGTACACTTTACATGAGGATTCTTCCGCGGAAGAACAACTCATATTCGCCTTGTCACAGGGCGCCGAGCACAACCTGATGACCTATGAGGCATACAATATCAACGGCTACACATTCTACACCGAGGACAAGGACATGAAGAGCGATGGTTATCAGAACTCCGGGGTAACAATGGAATCCTACACCGGAAACGACAAGGACAGATACTATGGAAGAATTGAGGAGATCTAGGAGCTGAGCTACGCTGGAGACAAGGTCCCGATGTTCCGTGTCAGATGGGCCAAGAGCGTCCTAAAAGAAGACCAGTATTTCACCACCATGGTTATACCCAAAGCCAAATCCAAGACCGCAGGCGCAAACGTCACCGCGAAAAATGAGCCATGGGTACTGGCTTCCCAAGTGGACCAATGCTTCTTCATTACCGACCTGTCAAAGCCCAGTCATGTTGTCGTGAGGAGAGGCAAAAGGAACATCATCGGAATGGATGGAGTCGCCAATGAGCAAGACTTCGACAAGTACGGTGACCCGAAGATGGAACATGACGACGACGATGAAGTAGCAACATACACCACAAGAAGAAGGAGGACCACCATACCTAAAGGACGTCCGTTCCACAGAAGAACTCCATTTGCGAAAAAGAAGGGCAAGAAGATTGTGAACAGATAGCTAGCTAAGATCGATTGTATTTAAATCGTAGTCTTCATTTCTCGATTGTATTTCATGGGCACTTTTTGATATCATGAATATTTTTAAATTTCATGGGCACTTTTTGAATTCATGAATATTTTTCAAACTTGATGATATTTTTTCATATTCAATATGAAAAAATATTGAATATTCATGAGGACACTCGATCTCGACCCCCCTCCATCTCGATCGCTATCCCCCTCGCCAGATCTCCCTCGCCGGCGAGCACCCCCCGCACCCTCCCCCGGCCCGCTCCACCGCCGCCGCCGACACCCCGCACCCTCCCCTGCTTTTTGATGATATTTTTAAATAACAAATTTGATGATATTTTCAATTAAAAATAAAAAAACAAATTTGATGATATTTTAAAAAAAACAAATTTGATGATATTTGATGATATCTTCTGTTCTAGTCCTCATGAAAATAAAAAATTTGATAAAAAACAAATTATTAGATGCAACAAGAAATAATGAAAAAAAGAAGTTACTAATGGCGCACCAGAGGAGGGTGCACCATTGCTATCAGAAAAAAAAGTTACTAATGGCGCACCACAGGGTGGTGCACCATTGCTATGAGTGTTTTTATGGCGCACCCCTAGATGGTGCGCCATTACTAACATTGCCCCCTCTAGCTAGATATACCCCTTCGCCGGATCCCCCTTCCCTCTCCCTTGCCAGATCCCCTTTCCCTCCCTCGCCACACCCGCTCCGATTACCCCCGCCCCGCTCCGACGACCCCCGCGCCCGCTCCACACCCGCTCCAGCTCCCCCGCGTCGCCGCCCCCGCACCACCCCCGCGCCCCCCCGGCTCCCCCCGCCGGCCTCCCCACGACCAACCGAGGCGCCCAGGAGGACCACCGCCGTCTTCCTCTTCGACTATGATGACCCAGACGAGCTCGGACGCCCTTGAGCCATCCCTTCGACGATGCCGCTGCCGCCGACCCCGACCCCTCTGGCGACCGGCCGTGCCCGCCCAGGTAGCTCTCCTCCTTCCTCCTTCCTCCCAAATATGTTCAGTCTCAGCGAGCTCTATCCACAAAACCTAACTTCAATTTTGTATAGCACAAAAAGGTGCTACCATCCACAAAACCTAACGATGCAGTTAGCTAGTTGTGAGCAATCTTTTGGTTTTCTAGTGTTCTAGTGTTCTAGCTTGAAAGAAAATACCCTGTATTTTAGTGCATTATATATAGTACACAAAAGTAGGCAAAGTTTCTGTGTAAATATAGATGCAAGGAGAAATAAGCAGCCAAAACAGAATTAGCAAAAGTGATAGTGGAACTGAATTTAAGTGTGTAATGGTGGACCCTGAAGCTGATATTTTAGCAATGGTGGCTCCGGTGTGTGGTGCAGTGGCAGCCACTCCTCCTTCCCCCTTTTGCTGCCATCCCAATAATGTTGGTCTTATTCTTATCTTCACCCTATTTTTAACACAGTATATTACTGCTTTCCACTAATCTTTTTATCACTAGAATCTTAGCACTATATTATCATGGTGTTTTCATCTTCTTCCAAAACCACACTATGGCACTGAAAATTAAGCTAGACAGGCTCCATGTCCAGGTTCAGACTAGTGGAATTTCTTTTCATTTTTTTGAGATAAGACGAGTGAAAAACAAGTATAAGACCAACATCTAGAGACGCTAGCATGGATATACATGTTGCTGATTGTCATAAGTACTCTATATTTTAAACATCAACCATAACCAACAGCTACAAGTTTATTTGCTTACACTATAATTCATATTCAGAAAAGTGCTCTATATTTGAGTGGAAGAACAAATTTTAAACTGAATTTTGAGGTGTAACCAAACTAAACTGATGATAACTCTTGTTGCCTAGAAACAGAGGTAGTTTACATATTGCATTGCCTTCTGTTTTACTGCATTTATCAGGGCATTGCTGGTTTTTGTTTATGTTCAGAGTTTAAGCATGTGTAGTGTAGTGTAGTGTAGTGAGCTTGTTCTAGTGTAGTGAGGTCTGAACCATTGCATGATATAGTGTAGTGTAGTGAGATCTGAACCATGTTCAGTGTTGAGTACTTCAAGTTTACTGAACCTATTCATTTTTGTGGACTTAGTGAACATGATAAGACAAGCCAGATGCTCTATTTTTAATTAACAGTAATCCATGATCAGCAACAGTTTCTTTCACTAATTTTCAGTTAACAACAATCCATGATTTTTTTCAGCTAAAACTATTGATGATTTTTTGTTGGGTGACCTATTAGATCTAGAATGGAAGCTCACATAAGTTGAGCTGATTTTTGTCCATATGAAAGCACAGGACCATATGGTCTGTGGCCTTTTCATCCATATGAAAGTAGAGGCACATTGTGGTGCTAGTTTGCTGGGTTTTGTCTCCGACCATCGTGTCGTGATGATTTTACAAGTACCGCGAGAGGCCCTTGAGTTTGCCGGAATGTCGATTAACTTCCGTTCCGGAAAATTTGGGTACTCCATATATCCTATTTTCAGCAAAGGTCATGCTGAATTTTTTTGTGAATTTTAGCATGACTTTGTTAAAAATTGGACATATGGGGTAGTTGCTACTAATGCATGGGCCGGGGTATCTTAGTACTTAATTAAGTAGGATCAACTTCCTCTTGTGTTATGCATGGGCCTCAGCGTCGACAAACCCTAGATTATAAAACCTTGGCTTTTAGGGTGCCTCGGTGTCGATAAAAACCTAAATGATGAAAGCATACGCTTTTAGGGTGCCTCGGCGTCGACAAACCCTAAATGATAAAAGCTGAGCTTTTAGGATGCCTCGGTGTCGACAAAACCTAAATGATGAGACCATGATCTTGTTCCTTGACAATAACCAACTTTTTGACCAAACTTTTTTCATATTTAGAGCGAAACATGGCCCACAACGATGAGGCCGGCGGTTCGGGCGGCAAGCAATTCTGGGAGCTGTCCCAGGAGATGGAGGAAGAACCTCACTGCTATGAGGACGCCGCGGAAGACACCGATCCTGACTACACAACCCCTAATGGCGTCGGGGATGACACCACTGATGGTGCCGCCGAGGATGCCACCACTGATGATGGCAGCACACGCACAGATGGCAGCCAACCGAAGAGGCAACGGAAGGACCGGCGCCTGAACGTGCTCCGCACCATCAAGGAGGAATTTACTGAAGTCCGACAGGCATCCAATGTCGCCCAAAGAAATAGTCAAGGGGTAGTCGCTTCAGCTCGGGTGCATTCTCCGGAGCACCATCTCGATCAACACCGAGAACCTAAGGCATAAGGACCGAGGGAATTTGCGCACCCTCCTATTCACGAAGCTGCACAAACGATACAAGTTCCCCGCTGAATTTGAAAACACACGCCTCTCGGGGAATAAAGTGAACAGTGCTGCCCTCATGAGGATGAGCACGACCGTGTCTACTTGGAGAAGCGCGGTGAAGACAATGATTGAGAAAGGTGATAGTTATGAGAAGATCAAGGCGAAAAATCCTTCGATCTGTGAAGATGATTACAAGGAGTTCAAGATCAAGTGCGAGAGCAGTGCAATCTCCGAATCAAGTCAGTGGGGGAAAGAAATGCGGGAGTTGAACTTAGGGGAACACAAACTCGGTCCTGGCGGTTACAGAGTGGCGGAGCCTATATGGGACAAGGAGGATGCGGAGCGTGCCGATCAAGGCCTACCGCCACGCTTCGAGAAATACCGTGACAAGCAGACCAGTATGTCGGGGCCCAGTACAAGAAGGACCCGGTAACAAAGGAGCTTACCACGGATCCGAATAACAGGGCGCTTGAGCTTGTTCTGGTAAGGAATACACCCCCGCGTAATTAGCTCCATATGATTTCATTCTAATTAATGAAGCCAAATTTCTAAATGGTTCACATTCCTTCCGCAGGAGACTGAAAGCAGTAGCGCGGGGTCGTCTCAGAGCACCCCTTGGAACAGCACTCTAAATAGGGCGTTGAACGTAATGAAAAACAAGGATAAGCTCAGTAAGCCGTCGTCAGCTGGTCGTGTGGCCGGCAAAGGCTTGTCCACAAAATGGTCGTCCTACTATAACGCTGGTGGGCGAAAGGAGAGAAAGACCAGCTCGGAAAGCCAGTCGCGTCAGGTTCAAGAATTCAAGGCACAAGTGGCGCGGATTCCGGAGATTGTCCAAGAGCAAGTGCAACAACAACTAGGATCGACGCTCATCGGCATTATGCCTACCTTGATTCATGGGCTGACGACGTGGATTGCAGGTGGCCAACAGGGGCCGCCCCCGATTCCCAGCTTCACGGCCAGCAACTCGCACAACGTGTAGGCGGCGCCATTGGTGTCTCCGGCGGAGGCGGTATTGGTGTCTCCGATGCCGGCACGGGCATTGGAGCTTAATGCACCCGGGTGTACGCCGGCCGGCACCTCGGCAGCAAGCGGCCCCCTCCGTATGTTGCACGCCCGCCATTGGCGGTGCCTCGACATTAGCCGAGCTCGAAGCCATCATCACGGTCACTAATTAAGCCTCTTGGCCGAGGACTTCATCTCCTTGCGTTTGACTGGGCATCCCTGACGCCCTACATGTTTTCGCAGGGCACCGCCGACGTTCCGTGCACTCTCCTGCACATCATGAACGACGAGTTGGTCGATGTCGCCAAGGGCAGAATCGTTCAACCGGGCACCCCCATGTTCCACGGTAATCCGATGCCACCCACCGTATATAGGGTTCAACTGGTTCAGGTGCTGCCAGGCTGCGACGAGTTGTTACCTCCGATTCGACCCGCCGGGGCCAACGAAGAGGATGTGATGACCCTTAGTGCCTACCTAACCTAGCCTCTGCTTTGGCCGAAGAGCCAGATTCATTTGGGGGCGGGGGACACCACCCCAAAGACAACACCGCCAGTCATGCCGGCGCCAAGCCATGGCAAGACCGCCGCATGCTACCAGACATGCCGGACACCCCTATGGCACAGGATCCGAACATGCATACGACAACGACGACGGTACATTTACCAACGTCGGTAAGTACTTTGCCGAACATGGGTACGGTGACGAATTCTTTGGGCCTCCTTCTCAAGAACCCAACCCTGAAAAAGACGACCGCGATCATGTTGGTACCGCGGAGAAACCAAATTGCAATAGGCGTCGTCTGGCATTCAGTTCTCAGGAGGCGCCTCCAGTTGCCGCCTTCACCGAGCCTCAGATAGCCGAGGTGCCAACTATTATCAGCCCCAACATACTCAAGAAGGCGGTCTGTGAGCAGAACTTGATCCCATTACAGCAGAAGAAGAAGGGACGGAAAAGAAAGAGTAACAAGGGTGCCAGCCAGCCGGCACCGAGTACGATCCGTCTCAGGACGGTCCACCTTCACCTAAGGATATCTTGAGGAGGGTGCATGTGGTGGGTAGGCCGATGCTACCGCCTAATCTGCTCAATGCTGTAACCGGTGCTGTGCGGAGTCTGCATGATAGTGTTCTTTCTTTGCAGAAGCGGCGTCTCTCCGAGAATGACATGGCATACCCGGTTTTCGTGGCCAAGGTGCCAGAGGGCAAGGGCTTTGTGGATAATGCCATCGGGGGTACGATCGTCCTGCGGTTTGATGACATCTTCGCTATGTTTAACCTTCATTCGCTGCACTACACCTTCGTTCGGCTATTTTCGCTGACTATGGAGATGCGGATCATTAGAGACAAGACCCCGGACATCGTGATAGTCGACCCCTTCTACAAGCGTGCCAAGATCTTGGGCAGCGCTGGGGACCGGCAAGTCACGAGTTCTTACCTCGAAGGCATCATTCTGGCAAATCCAGATAAGGATAACTTCCTCGTGCCTTACTTTCCCGAGTAAGTCATCCCCTCACCGCCCCGTAACATATGATTTCTTAGATTTCGATCGTTCTTTTTTTTCTAACATTCCGTGTTTTAGGCAGTGACACACATTGCACACTCATCCTCTTAAGCCTGAAATATTCCATGGCCACGTATTTTGACTCGGAACATCAGTCGAAGAAAGACTACACAAATATCAAGAAAGTTCTTGATGATGTTCTCCCCGGCTATGCTAGATCTGGAGGCACCTTCACCAGGCCAGTTCGTAGGTACGACAAGCACGTGTTCGCCCACACTACGATGTTCCCCTACGTCAAGCAGCCGCCTGGCGGTCATAAGGATGCCTACTACGCCCTCCATCACATGCAGGTGATCCTACGGGACCATAATCACCTTCTGCTACCAAATAATCTCAAAGATTGGGCCGCAAGATTGTCGGCAATCCAGGACGCGGACATCAGACAAGAATTCTTTCGCATCCAGTCAGAGTTTGCGGAAATCATCCATCAAGATGTCCCTCGTACCTCGCGGCAGTTCTACCTCAGATATCAACCGTCCAATAGTGAGATAGACACAACGCTACAAATGCAGGTTGACAACGCCCGCGATTTCATGACCATCACGAGAGACGGCGGCTTCATCCACGCTCCGGTCCCTGAGTCGAGTCGAAAGTAGTGATGCTATGTGTAGTTCTGAAACATCGATTGGCTCATGTTGTAATTAAACTTTAATGAACTTGTATGTCTCTTTGGTTTGGACAGTCGTTCAACTTATATGTAATCGATGCTATTTATTAGTAGGACCATGAATCGTGCTATTAATGTGTTGCTTTTCTCTTCCGATCCTTTTGTTGCATACTTATATATTGCTTGTATATTGTTTGTGAATTGTTACTAACGTTTTGTTTGGCTAGTGCATAGAGATGCCGTCGTATGTCGTGTACAAGGGTAAGGTTCCCGGAGTCTACGACGACTGGGAGGAGTGTCGGAGACAGGTTCACTGTTTCAGCGGTAACAGTTACAAAGGGTACACCACTAGGGCGGAGGCGGAAGTTAGATACGCGCGCTATCTAGCGGGAGAGAGGAGAGAGCGTTGGAGGAACCGGATGAAGACCAGTTTCATCGCGATTATGCTCATCGTGATGACCGCAGCTCTCTTCTATGTGATGGTAGTTTAGATGATCGATATCGACTTGTAATGTGAAGACAAACTCGCTACTCACGGTTTCGAGACTTGTAATGTTCTAACTTTGTTCGGTATTTTAAATTCAGAGACTAATATGATGAATTGCATTCGGAGACTAATCTTCTATTGTATTCGATGAACCTGCTATTGCTGTGTGGTGCTAGCTATATTATGTCCAATAATATATTTTGTAACCTGTGAAAATATCAGAAAGAAAAAATCCCTAATATTCATACTAGTGGCGCACCACCACATAGTGCGCCATTAGTAAGCCAGAGCACACTAATGGCGCATCACCCACCAGTGCGCCATTAGTATGCCAAAGCACATGGGTAAATATGGCCCCCTGGGAGGCATACTAGTGGCGCACCGTGGGCTATACTAATGGCGCACTGCATGGTGTGCCATTAGTATACCAGATACTAATGGCGCACCACAGGTGCGCCATTAGTAAAAAAATACTAATGGCGTGATACTAGTGGCGCACCTGTAGTGCGCCATTAGTAGGCCAAACAGGTGCGCCACTAGTAGGCATTTTTCTAGTAGTGCTAGTCCCTCATACCTACACAAACAAATAAGAACCTCGCAACCAACGCGATAAAGGGGTTGTCAATCCCTTCACGATCACTTACGAGAGTGAGATCTGATAGAGATAATAATAATAAGATAAATATTTTTGGTATTTTTATGATATGGATTGGAAAATAAACGGCGCCAGAAATAGCTAGTTGATGGGAGATTAATATAATGGAGAATAGACCAGGGGCCATAGGTTTCACTAGTGGCTTCTCTCAAGATAGCATAAGTATTACAGCAGGTGAACAAATTATTGTCGAGCAATTGGTAGAAAAGTGAATAATTATGAGAATATCTAGGCATGATCATGTATATAGGCATCACGTCCGCGACAAGTAGACTAAAACGACTCTGCATCTACTACTATTACTCCACACATAGACCGCTATCCAGCATGCATCTAGAGTATTATGTTCATAAGAACAGAGTAATGCATTAGGCAAGGTGACATGATGTAGAGGGAAAAAATCAAGCAATATGATATAAACCCCATCTTTTTAACATCGATGGCAACAATACAATACGTGCCTTGCTGCCCCTACTGTCACTGGGAAAGGACACCACAAGATTGAACCCAATGCGAAGCACTTCTCCCATTGCAAGAAAGATCAATCTAGTAGGCCAAACCAAACTGATATTTCGAAGAGACTTGCAAAGATAACCAATCATACACAAAAGATTTCAGAGAAGAATCAAATATTGTTCATAGATAAACTTGATCATAAACCCACAATTCATCGGATCTCAACAAACACACCGTAAAAAGAGTTATATCAAATAGTTCTCCAAGAAGATCAAGGAGAACTTTGTATTGAGATCCAAAGAGAGAGAAGAAGCCAACTAGCTAATAACTATGGACCCGAAGGTCTGAGGTAAACTACTCACACATCATCGGAGAGGCTATGGTGTTGATGCAGAAGCCCTCCGTGATTGATTCCCGCTCCGACGGAGCTCCGGAAAAGGCCCCAAGATGGGATCTCTTGGGTACAGAAGGTTGCAGCGATGGAAATAGGGTTTCGTGGTGCTCCTGGATGTTTTCGGGGTATATGGATATATATGGGAGGAAGAAGTAGCTCGGTGGAGCCACGAGGGTGGAGGGCGCGCCCCCAGCCTCGTGGCCTCCTCGTTGATTTCTTGACGTCTACTCCAAGTCCCCTGGGTCACGTTTGTTCCAAAAATAACTCTCCCAAAGGTTTTATTCCGTTTGGATTCCGTTTGATATTCCTTTTCTGTGAAACACTGAAATAGGCAAAAAACAACAATTTGCACTGGGCCTTGGGTTAGTAGGTTAGTCCCAAAAATAATATAGAAGTGTATAAATAAGCCCATTAACATCCAAAATAGATAATATAATAGCATGGAACAATCAAAAATTATAGATACGTTGGAGATGTATCAAGCATCCCCAAGCTTAATTCCTGCTCATCCTCGAGTAGGTAAATGATAAAAAAATAGAATTTTTGATGTGGAATGCTGTTGGGGAACGTAGTAATTTCAAAAAAAATCATACGCACATGCAGGATCATGGTGATGCATAGCAACGAGAGGGGAGAGTGTTGTCCACGTACCTTCGTATACCGTTAAGCGGAAGCGTTATGACAATGCGGTTGATGTAGTCGTACGTCTTCACGATCGGCCGATCCTCAGTACCGAACGTACGGCACCTCCGCCTTTAGCACACGTTCAGCTTGGTGACATCCCGCGAACTCACGATCCAGTAGAGCTCGGGGAAGAGTTTCATCAGCATGACGGCGTGGTGACGATGTTGATGAAGCTACCGTGATAGGGCTTCGCCTAAGCACCGCTATAGTATGACCGAGGTGGATTATGGTGGAGGGGGGCACCGCACACGGCTGGGATAGATCTTTGTGATCAACTTGTGTGTCTAGAGGTGCCCCTGCCCCTATACATAAAGGAGCAAGGGGGAGGTCGGCCGTCCCTTGTTGGTGCGCCAGGAGGAGGAATCCTCCTCCTAGTAGGAGTAGGATTCCCCTCTTTCCTACTCCTACTAGGAGGGGGAAAGGAAGGGAGAGAAAGAGAAGGAAAGGGGGGCGCCGTCCCCCCCCCCCTCTCCTAGTCCAATTCGGACCAGAGGGGAGGGGGTGCGCTTCCTGCCCTAGGCCAGCCCCTCTCTCTTTCCCTTATGGCCCAACAAGGCCCACTAGCCCCCAGGCGGTTCCAGTAACCTCTCCGGTACTCCGGTAAAATCCTGATTTTACCCGGAACTCTTCCGATGTCCAAATGTAGGTTTCCAATATATCAATCTTCATGTCTCGACCATTTCAAGACTCCTTGTCATGTCTGTGATCATATCCGGGACTCCGAACTACCTTCGGTACATCAAAAGATATAAACTCATAAAACCGATCGTCACATAACTTTAAGCGTGCGGACCCTACGGGTTCGAGAACTATGTAGACATGACCGAGACATGTCTCCGGTCAATAACCAATAGCAGAACCTGGATGCTCATATTGGTTCCTACATATTCTACGAAGATCTTTATCGATCAAACCGCATAACACTATATGTTGTTCTCTTTGTCATCGGTATGTTACTTGCCCGAGATTCGATCATCGGTATCCAATACCTAGTTCAATCTCGTTACCGGCAAGCCTCTTTACTCATTTCGTAATGCACTATCCCACAACTAACTCATTAGTTGCATTGCTTGCAAGGCTTATAGTGATGTGCATTATCGAGAGGGCCCAGAGATACCTCTCTGACAATCGGAGTGACAAATCCTAATCTTGATCTATGCCAACTCAACAAGTACCATCGGAGACACCTGTAGAGCACCTTTATAATCACCCAGTTACGTTGTGACATTTGGTAGCACACAAAGTGTTCCTCCGGAATTCGGGAGTTGCATAATCTCATAGACATAACAACATGTATAAGTCATGAAGAAAGCAATAGTAGTAAACAAAAATGATCAAGTGCTAAGATAACGGTATGGGTCAAGTGAATCACATCATTCTCCTAATGATGTTATCCCATTGATCAAATAACAACTCATGTCTATGGTTTGGAAACTTAACCATCTTTGATCAATGAGCTAGTCAAGTAGAGGCATACTAGTGACACTATGTTTGTCTATGTATTCACACAAGTATTAAGTTTCTGGTTAATACAATTCTAGCATGAATAATAAACATTTAGCATGAAATAAGGAAATAAATAATAACTTTATTATTGCTTCAAGGGCATATTTCCTTCAGTCTCCCACTTGCACTAGAGTCAATAATCTAGATTACACAGTAATGATTTTAACACCCATGTAGCCTTGGTGTTGATCATGTTTTGCTCGTGGAAGAGGCTTAGTCAATGGGTCTGCAACATTTAGATTCGTATGTATATTGCAAATCTCTATGTCTCCCACCTGGACTTAATCTTGATGTGCTTGGTTCTCTTGTGAATCTGGGATTCCTTTGCCAAGGCAAATGCACCAGTATTGTCACAAAAAAATTTCATTGGACCCAATGCACTAGGTATGACACCTAGATTGGATATGAACTCCTTCATCCAGACTCCTTCATTTCGTGCTTCCGAAGCAGCAATGTACTCCGCTTCACATGTAGATCCCGCCACAACGCTCTGCTTAGAACTGCTCCAACTGACAGCTCCACAGTTCAATATAAACACGTATCCAGTTTGCGATTTAGAATCGTCCGGATCAGTTTCAAAGCTTGCATCAATGTAACCATTTACGATGAGGTCTTTGTCACCTCCATAAATGAGAAACATATCCTTGGTCCTTTTCAGGTACTTCAGGATGTTCTTGACCGCTGTCCAGTGATCCACTCCTGCATTACTTTGGTGCCTCCCTACTAGGCTAATAGCAAGGCACACAACATGTCTGGTACACAACATTGCATACATGATAGAGCCTATGGTTGAAGCATAGGGAAAAATTTTCATTTTCTCTCTAGCTTCTGCAGTGGTCGGGCATTGAGTCTTACTCAACTTCACACCTTGTAACACAGGCAAGAACCCTTTCTTAGCTTGATCTTTTGAACTTCTTCAAAACTTTATCAAGGTATGTGCTTTGTGAAAGTCCAATTAAGCTTCTTGATCTATCTCTATAGATCTTGATGCCCAATATATAAGAAGCTTCACCGAGGTCTTTCATTGAAAAACTCTTATTCAAGTATCCTTTTATGCTATCTAGAAATTCTATATCATTTCCAATCAACAATATGTCATCTACATATAATATTAGAAATGCTACTGAGCTCCCACTCACTTTCTTGTAAATACAGGCTTCTCCAAAAGTCTGTATAAAACCATATGCTTTGTTCACACTATCAAAACATTTATTCCAACTCCGAGAGGCTTGCAACAGTCCATAAATGGATCGCTAGAGCTTGCACATTTTGTTAGTACCCTTTGGATCAATAAAACCTTCAGGTTGCATCATATACAACTCTTCTTCCAGAAATCCATTCAGGAATGGAGTTACATCCATTTGCCAAATTTCATAATCATAAAATGCGGCAATTGCTAACATGATTCGGATGGACTTAAGCATCACTACAGGTGAGAAGGTCTCATCGTAGTCAACTCCTTGAACTTGTCGAAAACCTTTCGCAACAAGTCGAGCTTTATAGATAGTAACATTACCATTAGTGTCAGTCTTCTTCTTGAAAATCCATTCATTCTCAATGGCTTGCCGATCATTGGGAAATTCAACCAAAGTCCACACTTTGTTCTCATACATGGATCCCATCTCAGATTTCATGGCCTCAAGCCATTTTGCGGAATCTGGGCTCATCATCGCTTCCTCACAGTTTGTAGGTTCGTCATGGTCAAGTAACATGACCTCCAGAACAGGATTACTGTACCACTCTGGTAAGGATCTTGCTCTAGTTGACCTATGAAGTTTGGTAGTAACTTGATCTGAAGTTTCATGATCATCATCATTAGCTTCCTCACTAATTGGTGTAGGTGTCACGGGAACCAGTTTCTGTGATGAACTACTCTCCAATAAGGGAGCAGGTACAGTTACCTCAACAAGTTCTACTTTCCTCCCACTCACTTCTTTCGAGAGAAACTCCTTCTCTATAAAGGATCCATTCTTAGCAATGAATGTCTTGCCTTTGGATCTGTGATAGAAGGTGTACCCAACAGTTTCCTTTGGGTATCCTATGAAGACACATTTCTCTGATTTGGGTTCGAGCTTATCAGGTTGAAGCTTTTTCAAATAAGCATCACAGCCCCAAACTTTAATAAATGACAACTTTGGTTTCTTGCCAAACCATAGTTCATAAGGCGTCATCTAAACGAATTTTGATGGTGCCCTATTTAACATGAATGCAGCCGTCTCTAAAGGATAACCCCAAAACAATAGTGGTAAATCAGTAAGAGACATCATAGATCGCACCATATCTAGTAAAGTAGAATTACGACGTTTGGACACACCATTACGTTGTGGTGTACCGGGTGGCGTGAGTTGTGAAACTATTCCGCATTGTTTCAAATGTAGACCAAACTCGTAACTCAACTATTCTCCTCCAAGATCAGATCGTAGAAACTTTATTTTGATGTTACGATGATTTTCCACTTCACTCTGAAATTCTTTTAACTTTTCAAATGTTTCAGACTTATGTTTCATTAAGTAGATATACCCATATCTGCTCAAATCATCTATGAAGGTGAGAAAATAACGATACCCGCCGCGAGCCTCAATATTCACTAGACCACATACATCAGTATGTATGATTTCCAACAAATCTGTTGCTCGCTCCATAGTTCCAGAGAACAGCGTTTTAGTCATCTTGCCCATAAGGCATGGTTCGCAAGTACCAAGTGATTCATAATCAAGTGGTTCCAAAAGTCCATCAGTATGGAGTTTCTTCATGTGCTTTATACCAATATGACCTAAACGGCAGTGCCACAAATAAGTTGCACTATCATTATCAACTCTGCATCATTTGGCTTCAACATTATGAATATGTGTATCACTACTATCGATATTCAACAAAAATAGACCATTCCTCAAGGGTGCATGACCATAAAAGATATTACTCATATAGATAGAACAACCATTATTCTTAGATTTAAATGAATAACTATCTCGCATGAAACAAGATCCAGATATAATGTTCATGCTTAACGCTGGCACCAAATAAAAATTATTTAGGTCTAAAACTAATCCCGAAGGTAGATGTAGAGGTAGTGTACCGACGGCGATCACATCGACTTTGGAACCATTTCCCACGCACATCGTCACCTCGTCCTTAGCTAGTCTTCGCTTAATCTGTACTCCTTGTTTCGAGTTGCAAATATTAGCAACAGAACTAGTATCAAATACCCAGGTGCTACTGCAAGCTCTGGTAAGGTACACATCAATAACATGTATATCACATATACCTTTGTTCACCTTGCCATCCTTCTTATCCACCAAATACTTGGGGCAGTTCCGCTTCCAGTGACCAGTCTGTTTGCAGTAGAAGCACTTAGTCTCAGGCTTAGGTACAGATTTGGGTTTCTTCTCTTGAGCAGCAACATGTTTGCCGTTCTTCTTGAAGTTCCCCTTCTTCTTCCCTTTACCCTTTTTCTTGAAACTGGTGGTTTTGATAACCATCAACACTTGATACTCCTTTTTGATTTCTACCTCCGCAGCCTTTAGCATCGCGAAGAGCTCGGGAATTGTCTTATTCATCCCTTGCATATTATAGTTCAGCACGAAGCTTTTGTAGCTTGGTGGCATTGATTAAAGAACTCTGTCAATGACACTATCAACGGGAAGATTAACTCCTAGTTGAGTCAAGTGATTATGATACCCAGACATTTTGAGTATATGCTCACTGACAGAACTATTCTCCTCCTTCTTGCAAATATAGAACTTATTGGAGACTTCATATCTCTCAATCCGGGCATTTGCCTGAAATATTAACTTCAACTCCTGGAACATCTCATATGCTCCATGACGTTCAAAACGTCATTGAAGTCCCGGTTCTAAGCCGTAAAGCTTGGCACACTAAACTATCGAGTAGTCATCAGCTTTACTCTGCCAGATGCTCTTAACGTCATCAGCAGCATCTGCAGCAGGCCTGGCACCCAGCGGTGCTTCCAGGACGCAATTCTTCTGTGCAGCAATGAGGATAATCCTCAAGTTACGGACCCAGTCCGTGTAATTGCTATCATCTTTCAACTTTGCTTTCTCAAGGAACGCATTAAAATTCAACGGAACAACAGCACGGGCCATCTATCTACAACAACATAGATAAGCAAAATACTATCAGGTACTAAGTTCATGATAAGTTCAATTAATCATATTACTTAAGAACTCCCACTTAGATAGACATCCCTCTAATCATCTAAGTGATCATGTGATCCATATCAACTAAACCATAACCGATCATCACGTGAAATGGAGTAGTTTTCAATGGTGAACATCATTATGTTGATCATATCTACTATATGATTCACGCTCGACCTTTCGGTCTCAGTGTTCCGAGGCCATATCTGCATATGCTAGGCTCGTCAAGTTTAAACCGAGTATTCTACGTGTGCAAAACTGGCTTGCATCCATTGTAGATGGACGTAGAGCTTATCACACCCGATCATCACGTGGTGTCTCGGCACGACAAACTTTGGCAACGGTGCATACTCAGGGAGAACACTTTTATCTTGAAATTTAGTGAGAGATCATCTTATAATGCTACCGTCGATCAAAGGAAAATAAGATGCATAAAGGATAAACATCACACGCAATCAATATAAGTGATAGGATATGGCCATCATCATCGTGTGCTTGTGATCTCCATCTCCGAAGCACCGTCATGATCACCATCGACACCAGTGCGACACCTTGATATCCATCGTAGCATCGTTGTTGTCTCGCCAACTATTGCTTCTACGACTATCGCTACCGCTTAGTGATAAAGTAAAGAAATTATAGGGTGATTGCATTGCATACAATAAAGAGACAAACCATATGGCTCCTGCCAGTTGCCAATAACTCTGTTACAAAACATGATCATCTCATACAATAAATATAGCATCATGTCTTGACCATATCACATCACAACATGCCCTGCAAAAACAAGTTAGACATCCTCTACTTTGTTGTTGCAAGTTTTACGTGGCTGCTACAGGCTGAGCAAGAACCGTTCTTACCTACGCATCAAAACCACAATGATAGTTCGTCAAGTTAGTGTTGTTTTAACCTTCTCAAGAACCGGGCGTAGCCACACTTGGTTCAACTAAAGTTGGAGAAACTGACAACTGCCAGCCACCTATGTGCAAAGCACGTTGGTAGAACCAGTCTCGCGTAAGCGTATGCGTAATGTCGGTCCAGGCCACTTCATCCAACAATACCACCGAACCAAAGCGTGACATGCTGGTAAGCAGTATGACTTGTATCATGCACAACTCACTTGTGTTCTACTCGTGCATATAACATCTACGCATAAAACCAGGCTCGGATGCCACTGTTGGGGAACATAGTAATTTCAAAAAAATTCCTACGCACACGCATGATCATGGTGATGCATAGCAACAAGAGGGGAGAGTGTTGTCCACGTACCCTCGTAGACCGTTAAGCGGAAGCGTTATGACAACGCAGTTGATGTAGTCGTACATCTTCACGATCGACCGATCCTTAGTACTGAATATACGGCACCTCCGCGTTCAGCACACATTCAGCTCGGTGACGTCCCGCAAACTCACGATCCAGTAGAGCTCGGGGAAGAGTTTCGTCAGCACGATGGCGTGGTGACGATGTTGATGAAGCTAGCGTGACAGGGCTTCGCCTAAGCACTGCTACCTCTTGAGCACTTGCGTTGGTTTTCCCTTGAAGAGGAAAGGGTGATGCAGCAAGGTAGCGTAAGTATTTCCCTCAGTTTTTGAGAACCAAGGTATCAATCCAGTAGGAGGCTACGCGCGAGTCCCTCGCACCTACACAAAACAAATAAATCCTCGCAACCAACGCGATAGGGGGTTGTCAATCCCTACACGGTCACTTACGAGAGTGAGATCTGATAGATATGATAAGATAATATTTTTGGTATTTTTATGATAAAGATGCAAAGTAAAATAAAAGATATGAAAATAACTAAGTATTGGAAGATTTGATATGATGAAGATAGACCCGGGGGCCATAGGTTTCACTAGTGGCTTCTCTCAAGAGCATAGATATTTTACGGTGGGTGAACGAATTACTGTTGAGCAATTGACAGAATTTAGCATAGTTATGAGAATATCTAGGTATGATCATGTATATAGGCATCACGTACAAGACAAGTAGACCGACTCCTGCCTGCATCTACTACTATTACTCCACAGATCAACCGCTATCCAGCATGCATCTACAATATTAAGTTCATAAGAACAGAGTAACACCTTAAGCAAGATGACATGATGTAGAGGGATAAATACATGCAATATGATAAAAACCCCATCTTGTTATCCTCGATGGCAACAATACAATACATGCCTTGCTGCCCCTACTGTCACTGGGAAAGGACACCGCAAGATTGAACCCAAAGCTAAGCACTTCTCCCATTGCAAGAAAGATCAATCTAGTAGGCCAAACCAAACTGATAATTCGAAGAGACTTGCAAAGATAACCAATCATACATAAAATAATTCAGAGAAGATTCAAATATTGTTCATAGATAAACTTGATCATAAACCCACAATTCATCGGTCCTCAACAAACACACCGCAAAAGAAGATTACATCGAATAGATCTCCACAAGAGAGGGGGAGAACTTTGTATTGAGATCCAAAAAGAGAGAATAAGCCCTCCAGCTAATAACTATGGACCCGAAGGTCTGAGGTAAACTACTCACACTTCATCGGAGAGGCTATGGTGTTGATGTAGAATCCCTCCGTGATCGATGCCCCCTCCGGTGGAGCTCCGGAACAGGCCCCAAGATGGGATCTCGTGGATACAGGAAGTTACGACGGTGGAATTAGGGTTTTGGCTCTGTATCTGATCATTTGGGGGTACATAGGTATATATAGGAGGAAGAAGTACGTCGGTGGAGCAACAGGGGGCCCACGAGGGTGGAGGGCGCGCCTGGGGGGGAGGCGCGCCCCCTACCTCGTGGCCTCCCTGTTGGTTGCTTGACGTAGGGTTCAAGTCTCCTAGATCATGTTCGGTGAGAAAATCACGTTCCCGAAGGATTCATTCCGTTTGGACTCCGTTTGATATTCCTTTTCTTCGAAACCCTAAAATAGGCCAAAAAAAACAACAATTCATGGCTGGGCCTCCGGTTAATAGGTTAGTCCCAAAAATAATATAAAAGTGGATAATAAAGCCCAATAATGTCCAAAACAGTAGATAATATAGCATGGAGCAATCAAAAATTATAGATACGTTGCAGACGTATCAAGCATCCCCAAGCTTAATTCCTGCTCGTCCTCGAGTAGGTAAATGATAAAAACAGAATTTTTGATGTGGAAAGCTACTTGGCATATTTTCAATGTAATTCTTCTTAACTGTGGCATGAATATTCAGATCCAAAAGATTCAAGATAAAAGTTCAATATTGACTTAGAAATAATAATACTTCAAGCATACTAACTAAGCAATTATGTCTCTTCAAAATAACATGGCCAAAGAAAGTTATCCCTACAAAATCATATAGTCTGGCTATGCTCTATCTTCACCACAAAAAGTATTTAAATCATGCACAACCCCGATGATAAGCCAAGCAATTGTTTCATTCTTTTGACATTCTCAAAACTTTTTCAATCTTCACGCAATACATGAGTGTGAGCCATGGACATAGCACTTTAGGTGGAATAGAATGGTGGTTGTGGAGGAGACAAAAAGTAGAAGATAGTCTCACATCAACTAGGCGTATCAACGGGCTATGGAGATGCCCATCAATAGATATCAATGTGAGTGAGTAGGGATTGCCATGGAACGGATGCACTAGAGCTATAAGTATATGAAAGCTCAACAAAAGGAACTAAGTGGGTGTGCATACAACTCGCTTGCTCATGAAGACCTAGGGCATTTTGAGGAAGCCCATCATTGGAATATACAAGCCAAGTTCTATAATGAAAAATTCCCACTAGTATATGAAAGGGATAACATGGGAGACTCTCTATTATGAAGATCATGGTGCTACTTTGAAGCACAAGTGTGGTAAAAGGATAGTAGCATTGTCCCTTCTCTCTTTTTCTCTCATATTTTTTTATTTGGGCCTTTTTATGGCCTCTTTTTTTTGTCCGGAGTGTCATCCCGACTTTCATCACACTTTTATTTACTTACAACTTAATACTTAGAACAAAATATGACTCTATGTGAATGCCTGTAACACCCTCGATGCGACTATAGCTCCCACGTGTCGAGGCACGACTTAGAGACATAATCGCATTGAAGGCATATGTCGCAAGTAAGGCAATCTTCACAACATCCCATGTAATATGAATAATAAAGGGGAGATAACATAGTTGGCTTACACTCGCCACGTCAATCAAGTACATAAATAACATCACATCATCCAAACACTCATGGCCCGACTATGGCGCCAAAATAAAAGATAACCCAACATGCGACACGGTCCCGATCACCCCCAACTGGGCACCACTACTGATCATCAGGAAAGGAAACATAGTATCGTTGAGAGTCCTCGTCGAACTCCCACTTGAGCTCAAGCGCATCACCTGGAGCGGAATCATCAGGCCTTGCATCTGGTGTAATAGTAATCTGTGAGCCACAGGGACTCAACAATCTCGCACCCTCGCGATCAAGACTATTTAAGCTTATAGGTAAGGCAAGGTAAATATAAGTGGAGAGGCAGCAAGCAACTAGCAAATATGGTGGCTAACTTATTTGCAAAAGAGAGCGAGAAGAGGAGGCAAAGCGCGAGCGAGAAACTAGAGGACAACCTGCGCAAACATTACTCCAACACCGTGTCCGCTTCCCGGACTCCGCCGAGAAGAGGCCATCACGGTAACACACTCAGTTGATTCATTTTAATTAAGTTAAGGTTCAAGTTATCTACAACCGGGCATTAACAAATTCCCATCTGCCCATAACCGCGGGCACGACTTTCAAAAGTTCAAATCCCTGCAGGGGAGTCCCAACTTAGCCCACGACAAGCTCTCACGGTCAACGAAGGAATAGACCTCCTCCCGAGATGTTCCGATCAGACTCGGTACCTTGGTTCTTCAAGACACTTCGACAGGTTAAAACAAGTCCAGCAACACCGCCCGAATGTGCCGACAAATCCCGATAGGAGCTGCACATATCTCGTTCTCAAGGCACACTCACATGAGCAAGACGTCGGGTAGGCCAGCCCAGAGTTGCCCCTGGTAGCCCCGGACATCGCTCGGTTGGACCAACACTCAGAGGAGCACTGGCCCGGGGGGGACTAAAATAAGATGACCCTCGGGCTCCGAAAACCCAAGGGAAAAAAAGAGGCTAGGTGGCAAATGGTAAAACCAAGGTTGGGCATTGCTGGAAAAGCTTTAATCAAGGCGAACTATCAAGGGGTTCCCATTATAACCCAACCGCGTAAGGAACGCGAAATCCGGGAACATAACACCGATATGACGGAAACTTGGGCGGCAAGAGTGGAACAAAACACTAGGCGAGAGGACGAGCCTTCCACCCTTTACCAAGTGTATATATGCATTAAGATAACATGGCAAAATAATGATATCCCAACAAGTAAATAAATATTCCAACCAGGAACGGCCTCCAATCTTCACTTGCAACTAGCAACGCTATAAGAGGGGCTGAGCAAAGCGGTAACATAGCCAATCAACGGTTTGCTAGGACATGGTTGGTTAGAGGTTTGACATGGCAATTTGGGAGGCTTGAAAGCAAGTGGTAGGCATCATAGCATTGGCATAGCAAAAGAGCGAGCAATCTGGCATAGCAAAGATAGTAGTGATTTCGAGGGTTTGATCATCTTGCCTGCACAGTTGTCAGAGTTGACTGGATCCTCGAAAGCAAACTCAACGGGCTCCTCGTTAGAGAACTCATCTCCCGGCTCTACCCAAACAAGACAAACAAGCAACAAGGACACAATCAACCACGTGCAAGGATCAAACAATATGATGCCATGATGATATGCTATGCGGGATGCGATGCGGGATGCATATGCAAGATGTGACAGGAAATGCAAGAACCTGGCCTGAACTTGGAAATCCAAGTGTGCCACTGGAAATACGAGATGAAATCGCTTGAAAACGATATAAAGAACACTGGAATCGGAGTTACGGTTTGGAAACGGCAAGCAATTCAAATATGACACCGGTCTGCGATTTACAGCAAGTAGCCATATAAATGCAACGAGATGAACATGCTACAGCATTCAAAAATGACAACAGAATACATGGAAGGGATGCATTTAAGATGCTCAACAAAAGTCTAGCACTGAGCTACGGCCAATTCATCCCTTAACAGGTTCAAACAAGCATGGCAAAAATGCATATGGTAAACAGATTTCAGACTTAGTGAAATTAACACTTGTCTGGAATTTCAGATCAGGTAGCACTCTTCGGAGCAACAAAACTATATGCTACAGGACCTGAACATGGAAAAGTAAAGCATGTAATGGAGCTACTCAAAGAACTTAACAAAAGTCCCTTAGTGACCTTGAGCAATAAAGGATCAGAAAATACAATTGCAAGCAGGTGAACATGGCAAAAACATAATCAGTTTTTAGACTTAGTGAAAACTGGAGCATGCTGAAAACAGATATCAAGTAGACATGTTTACGAGCTCGATGCACTCACTACGGAGCAAGGCATGATAAACTAGGCATACACCCATCAAGAATACACAAAATGCAAGCTAGACATGGAAAGAACAATAGCATGGCATGCACGGATCAACTACAACATCCTCGGCAAAATCGCTAACTAGTAGACAATCTGCCCAGATTTACAAAGTAGCAAAAGTAGAGCTCGATTGACTCAAGCTAGGTTGCTCCATAATTGTAAACAAAGACATGGATGGATAGAGCACTACAATATTACCAAAACATCCTTACTGATAATCCTCAAAAGAGGCACGGATCATTAGGAAACAACATGAACATTTGGCCATATGAGATAAACAGGTCAAGGACTTGGTGGAAATGCTAAGTCCCTGAAAACAGAATTACCAAGTGCCTCACTTGGCAAGATTGTGCTAGTCACCACACACATCACAAAAATACATGGGTTGCACCTCTGGAAAGATGGCAAAACCCTTAACAAAACATATGTAGAGCTCAAGGGCATATCATGCACACATTAATCATGGCAAAAAATGACAAATATCTAAATGGAGTAGAAGATCTGACAATTATCTCAAGTAGCCCTCTTCTAACAGCATTTCGGGCATCAAGATAAACTCAAATGAAAATGATGCAATGAGATGAAATTATGTACTCTCTAAGACGAACATTTTGTATGCTATATGCCCAAATCGGAGCTACGGATGCAAATTTACGGCATGATGAACAGGAGCATATGGATCTGAGATTTGAGGACTTAGGGAAAAAATCCGAAGTCAACCTAGGTTTTACTGTAGCGGCGGATCCAGATCGAGCGAGCACATGAACCGAGGCAGACAGGGAGCTCGCCGGAGCTTCTCGCCGGAGTAGGAGGGAGAGGCCAGCCGGGACTTGCCGGAGATGGGGAGGAGCAGGGCCGGCGCGGCGTTTGGCGGCGACGGACGAGGGCGGCAGTGTGGCGGCGGACTCCGGGCGGCGAGGCGCGGCTTCGGCCGGCCGGCGTCGAGCGGCGACTCCGGTCGCCGAAGCGGAACAAGGCGGCAGGGGGGCGAACGCGGCGGCGGGGTCGGGCACGGTGCGCCGTGGGAGGCAACGGGCCTCGGGGGCCCTCCCTGGGCCTCCCGGGCCGGCGATGTGGGGCGAGGCGGCGAGCGAGTGAGGAGGCGACACGTGGCGGCGGCGGGGTCGATCTGGACGTGTCCGTCGGTGGCAGACTTGTCCGACGGCGCGCGATGACGAGTGGATCTAGGGTTTTCGGGGGGGAGGAGAAGGAGATTTTTGGGGGATCTTTAAATAGGCATAGGAGGAGCTAGGAGAGTCCAAATGAGGTGCGGTTTTCGGCCACGCGATCGTGATCGAACACTCTAGATGATAGAAGGGTTTTTGGTGGGTTTTGGGCCAAATTGAAGGGGTGTTGGGCTGCAACACACACGAGGCCTTTTCGGTCCCTCGGTTAACTGTTGGAGTATCAAACGAAGTCCAAATGATACGAAACTTGACACGCGGTCTACCGGTAGTAAACCAAGGCCGCTTGGCAAGTCTCGGTCCAATCCGGAAATGTTTAATCCCCACACACGAAAGAAAGGTAGAAATGGCCACCAGAGGAGAACGAAGCGCTGTAATGCAAAATGGACAACGGGGAAAATGCTCGAATGCATGAGATGAACACGTATGCAAATGCAATGCACATGATGACATGATATGAGATGCATGACAACGATAACAACACACGGAGAAAAAGACCCGAACCTGAGAAAATAAATTAACTTAACGCCGGAAACGGCAAGAGTTGGAGTACAAATTGGGAAAGTTACATCCGGGGTGTTACAACACTCCACCACTACGAAAGGATCTCGTCCCGAGATCTAGGACTGAAAGAACGCCGGGTAATCAGAACGGAGGTGATCCTCGCGTTCCCAAGTAGCTTCACAGTCGGAATGGTGTGACCACTTGACTTTGAGAAATTTGATTGACTTATTGCGAGTCTTGCGTTCAGTCTCTTTAAGAATAGCAACTGGGTGCTCACGATAAGAGAGATCTTCTTGGAGCTCAATGTCCTCGAAGTTGACAGTGCGGTCAGGAGTCTTGAAGCACTTTTGAAGCTGAGAGACATGGAACATGTCATGAACATTTGCAATGTTTGAAGGAAGCTCGAGTTGATAGGCGAGGTCGCCTCTCTTGCTGACAATCTTGAAAGGTCCCACGTATCTAGGGGCAAGCTTCCCTTTGATACCGAAGCGACGAATAGCTTTCATAGGAGAGATGCGGAGGTAAACATGATCTCCGATCTCGAAAGCCAAATCACGGTGCTTACTATCATAGTAGCTCTTCTGGCGGGATTGGGCTGCTTTGAGGTTATCTCGAATGACTTTGCACATTTCCTCTGCCTCTGTGATTAAGTCATTACCCAAAAGCTGACGTTCACCGGTTTCAGACCAGTTGAGAGGGGTACGGCACTTCCTGCCATACAGAATTTCAAATGGGGCCTTGCCCGAACTTTCTTGAAAACTGTTGTTGTAGGAGAATTCAGCATAAGGAAGACAATCCTCCCACTTCATGCCGAAGGAGATCACACAAGCCCTGAGCATATCTTCAAGAATCTGGTTGACACGCTCGACTTGACCGCTAGTTTGAGGATGGAAAGCTGTGCTGAAGCGGATGTTGGTGCCCATGGCCTTCTGAAAAGAATCCCAAAACTTGGAGGTAAAGATGCTGCCACAGTTTGAAGAGATCACCTATGGAATACCGTGCAGAGAGACAATTCGAGAGGTATAGAGTTCCGCCAATTGAGCTGCAGTGATCGACTCTTTGATAGGCAGAAAGTGAGCCACTTTAGTGAGTTTGTCGATGACAACGAATATAGCATCATTGCCACGCTTGGACTTTGGAAACCCAGTCACGAAGTCCATTTCAATGTGGTCAAACTTCCATTCTGGAATGGCAAGAGGTTGGAGGAGACCCGCTGGCCTTTGGTGTTCTGCCTTCACTCTTCTGCAGACATCACATTCATTCACGAATTGAGCAATCTCGCGCTTCATTCGAGTCCACCAATAAGCCTGCTTGAGGTCCTGATACATCTTCGTGCTCCCAGGGTGGATGGACAGGAGAGAATTGTGAGCCTCGTTCATGATCACTTTACGGAGGTCACCTTTGGGTACAACAATACGATCCTCAAAGAAAAGAGTATCCTTGTCATCAAGGCGGTAGCACTTGTACTTAGGTTGACTCTTGGCAATCCCAATCTTCACCTTTTTCACCATAGCATCAAGAAGCTGGGCTTGGCGAATCTGGTCTTCCAAGGTAGGAGAGACTTGAAGGTTGGCGAGGAAACCTTGAGGAACAACTTGCAGATTAAGTTTGCGGAAAGCTTCACAAAGCTCGGGTTGATAAGGCTTGAGAATCAGACTGTTGCAATAAGGTTTCCTGCTCAATGCGTCAGCAATCACATTGGCCTTGCCTGGAGTATACTCGATACTCGGATTATACTCTTGAATCATTTTGACCCATCGAGTTTGCCTGAGGTTGAGATTAGGCTGAGTGAAGACGTACTTGAGACTTTTGTGATCAGTGAAAATATCCACTTTTCTTCCCAATAAGAGATGTCTCCAAGTCAAAAGAGCATGCACAACTGCCGCCAACTCGAGATCATGAGTGGGGTAGTTCTTCTCATTGGGCTTCAACTGGCGAGAGGTATAAGCAACAACTTTCTTCTCTTGCATCAATACTGCGCCAAGACCATGGAGAGAGGCATCACAAAAGACCTCGTACGGCTTGGATTCATCAGGCGGAGTCAGAACTAGAGCAGTGATCAATTTCTCTTTCAATGTGTTGAAAGCAATGTCACACTCCGGAGACCAAACATAATTGACGTGCTTCTGGAGGAGATTTGAGAGAGGCTTCGCGATCTTAGAAAAGTTTTCAACGAATCTTCGACAGTAGATTGCGAGACCGAGGAAGCTATGGAGTTGCTTCACGTTCTGAGGAGGTTCCCAATTCACAATTGCAAACACCTTGTCAGGATTCACGGCAATGCCCTTGGCAGAGATGATATGACCAAGATAAAGAACCTCATCGAGCCAAAATTCACACTTGGAGAACTTGGCGTAGAACTGGTGTTCCCTCAACTTATCGAGTACCAAACGTAAGTGCTTGGCATGATCTTCCTTATTCTTCGAGAAAACCAGAATGTCGTCGAGATAGACCAAAACGAAGTCATTGGTGTAGGCGTTGAAGATGAAGTTCATCATGCGAGAGAACGTCGGAGGAGCGTTGACGAGGCCAAAAGACATGACAATGTATTCATATGAACCAAAGCTTGTCCTGAAAGCCGTCTTGGGAATATCTTGCTCACAGATTCGAATCTGATGATAACCCATACGGAGATCAAGCTTGGAGAATACTTAGGCACCTTTGAGTTGCTCAAACATCTCGTTGATGTTGGGAAGTGGGTATTTGTTCTTGATGGTCTTCTTGTTCAATGGACGGTAATCAACACAAAGTCGGTCCATTCCATCCTTCTTCTTCACAAAAAGAACACCACAACCCCACGGAGAAGAACTAGGCCGGATGAGACCCATTCTTTCTTGAATATTGAGTTGCTTCTTCAGCTCCTTCAACTCTTCAGGTCCGAGCTTGTAAGGACGATTGCACACAGGTTCCGTACCGGGCTCAAGATCAATGATGAATTCAACTAGCCGGTGCGGAGGCATTCCTGGATGCTCTTCGGGAAAGACGTCTTGATATTCGCAAACGACTGGAATTTGCGAGATAGCATCCAATTCACCCTTCTCATTGAGAGAAAACAGACGGATAGAATCATCACGAGCGGCAAAGACAATTACATCCTGAGACGAATGAGTCAATTGAATCTGCCTGGCTGCACAATCAAGATGCGCCTTGAGCTTAGAAAGCCAATCCATCCCGAGAATAAGATCAATATCCGAGTTGCCAAGAACCATAGGAGAAGAAAGAAACTTGTAGTCGCCCAAGGTGATAGTAACGTCCGGAGCCATCATTTTAGTGTTCATGAACAAACCCGGAGAAGAAACCGCTATCGGCTTAGGCAAATCAATAGTATGCACATCATGCATGGATGCAAAAGGCTTCGATAAAAATGATAACGATGCACCAGTGTCAAAAAGAACTCTTGCGGGAATGTCATTAACAGGAAGGTTACCCATGATCACATCTGGTGATTCCTCTGCCTGAGCTGCATTCAGCAAGTTGACCTTGGCAGACTTGGTGTTATGCTTGACCATAGCTGTACTTGCCGATCTGACAGGAGGAGGAGCAGGAGGAAGACGCCTCTGGTTGAAACACTTGTTGGCATAGTGACCCTTCTGTTGGCACTTGTTGCACATGACCTCTGAAAGCGGATGGTGGTACAGAGCACTTGATCTTGGAGCTTGAGACGAAGTCTTGTTCTGAAAGCCAGGGTTGGGGGGGTGGGAAGAACCACTGCCACCTTTGCTCTTCTGCTGATACGGCTGACGAAACGGAGGAGGAGGAAGCCAATACTTCTGCTGCTTGGCCACTTGAGTAGAGGAAGAAGGAGTGACATCTCTGACTCGCTTCTTGGAAGCATCACACCTCAGTTGAGCGGCCTCTTGCTTCAGTGCCATGTTGTAGAAGTCATCGTACCTCAAGGGCTCAAAGAGAACAAGAGCGAGCTGAATTTCTTCTCTAAGACCACCCCTGAACTGGTATATCATGCTCTTCTCATCAGGGACGTCCTGCTTGGCAAAGTGGGCGAGCTTCTGAAACAACTTGTTGTAGTCATAGACAGACAAAGAGCCTTGCTTCAGGTTGCGGAATTCCTCACGCCTGCTTTCAACCATCCTCTGAGGGATATGATGAGCTCGGAAATCTTGACGGAATTCATCCCAGGTGATAACACGTCCACCTCTGGAGTCCTTGTACTGCTGGAACCATTCTGCAGCTTGATCTTTGAGTTGGAAGGAAGTGAACTTGACGAAGTCCTCAGGCCTGACGTTACTGCACTCGAAATGCTTGCATAGATCCACGAGCCAATTGTCAGCATCGGTTGCCTCAACACAATTGCTGAAAGTCTTTGGCCCATTAGCAAGGAACTGGTTGAGTGTAGCAATGTGATTCTGATTGTTGCCTTGGTTCCCTTGGTTGCCTTGATTGCGCTCTTGAAGAATTTGCATGATCAACTGTGTGTTTGCATTGGTTGCGGCCATCACAGCTTGCCATGCCTCCGGAGGAGGTGGAGGTGGTGGCGGATCAGGATTCGGAGTCGTGCACGTTGGAGGAGCCATCCTGAAGAGGTTGACATCCATTAGCACATTGATAGTAAATATTGAAGCTGAATCCAATGGAATGAAAATTGCAACATATAGTCTTCACATCCGAACAAAATGAACGAATGCATTCCTCTTGAAATGGTCACATATCCCTAAATTGAGAAGCCACTTAGAATTTAGGTAGAGAAATAAATCAACACGGTACGGCTCAAGAACGAGTAATCGGTAAGAAATCCCAATCTCAAACCAATATCCGTGGAAGAAGAAACTGGAGCTACAAGAATTCCCACCTACGAAACTCCAGAACCTTTCTGGTTATGCAATCAGGTGTTGGGGATACAAGGGAAGCATAATATCTCACCCAAATCTAGCAAATCCTACATCCATCTGTATCCATCCTTCAACACATAACCAAGAAAAACTTCGGAAACCATCTACCTCAACCTTCGAAAAGCATCCGTTATACAAGTTATGGCGATACTCCCAAACTCCCGCCCCAGTACTGGGTGGCGTCGAGGTTATCTCACCAACGAACTGCATAAAAGAGATATTTGATGTCGGCGTACTAGACTCAGGTATTCCAGAATTGCAACGATAAAATTATGACGACAACACCTCAGAGCTCAACTCCTCGGGACACTTCCACAAAACCCCTGACAGGAGGCACCAAGACAATGTTCTCATCATAAAACCATCAGAACGATTCCAAGATACCCGCGTGATCCTAAAAAAATTTAGTGAAATTTGAGAAGAGAAGAGTCAAAACTCTACTTCAGGATGCCTTACCAGAGCGATGAGGAGACTGGGAAGTAAAAAGAATTCCTAAACTCTCCGATATATAATTCCTAAATGACTCAAAACATTTTTCTAGACACAACTCGGCTGCTAATAACGATCAAGCAATGGTGCTCCTAAGGTCGGGGAAGGCTCTGATTACCAACTTGTAGCACCCTCGATGCGACTATAGCTCCCACGTGTCGAGGCACGACTTAGAGATATAATCGCATTGAAGGCATATGTCGCAAGTAAGGCAATCTTCACAACATCCCATGTAATATGAATAATAAAGGGGAGATAACATAGTTGGCTTACACTCACTACATCAATCAAGTACACAAATAACATTACATCATCCAAACACACATGGCCCGACTACGGCGCCAAAATAAAAGATAACCCAACATGCGACACAGTCCCGATCACCCCCAACTGGGCACCACTACTGATCATCAGGAAAGGAAACATAGTATCGTTGAGAGTCCTCGTCGAACTCCCACTTGAGCTCAAGCGCGTCACCTGGAGCGGAATCATCAGGCCCTGCATCTGGTGTAATAGTAATCTGTGAGCCACAGGGACTCAGCAATCTCGCACCCTCGCGATCAAGACTATTTAAGCTTATAGTTAAGGCAAGGTAAATATAAGTGGAGCGGCAGCAAGCAACTAGCAAATATGGTGGCTAACTTATTCACAAAAGAGAGCGAGAAGAGGAGGCAAAGCGCGGGCGAGAAACTAGAGGACAACCTGCGCAAACATTACTCCAACACCGTGTCCGCTTCCCGGACTCCGCCGAGAAGAGGCCATCACGGTAACACACTCAGTTGATTCATTTTAATTAAGTTAAGGTTCAAGTTATCTACAACCGGGCATTAACAAATTCCCATTTGCCCATAACCGCGAGCACGGCTTTCTAAAGTTCAAATCCGTGCAGGGGAGTCCCAACTTAGCCCACGACAAGCTCTCACGGTCAATGAAGGAATAGACCTCCTCCCGAGACGTTCCGATCAGACTCGGTACCTAGGTTCTTCAAGACACTTCAACATGTTAGAACAAGTCCAGCAACACCGCCCGAATGTGCCGACAAATCCCGATAGGAGCTGCACATATCTCGTTCTCAGGGCACACTCAGATGAGCAAGACGTCGGGTAGGCCAGCCCAGAGTTGCCCCTGGTAGCCCCGGACATCGCTCGGTTGGACCAACACTCAGAGGAGCACTGGCCCGGGGGGCTAAAATAAGATGACCCTCGGGCTCTGGAAACCCAAGAGAAAAAAAGAGGATAGGTGGAAAATTGTAAAACCAAGGTTGGGCATTGCTGGAAAAGCTTTAATCAAGGCGAACTATCAAGGGGTACCCATTATAACCCAACCGCGTAAGGAACGCAAAATCCGGGAACATAACACCGATATGACGGAAACTAGGGCGGCAAGAGTGGAACAAAAAACTAGGCGAGAGGCCGAGCCTTCCACCCTTTACCAAGTATATAGATGCATTAAGATAACATGGCAAAATAATGATATCCCAACAAGTAAATAAATATTCCAACCAGGAACGGCCTCCAATCTTCACCTGCAACTAGCAATGCTATAAGAGGGGCTGAGCAAAGCGGTAACATAGCCAACCAACGGTTTGCTAGGACATGGTGGGTTAGAGGTTTGACAAGGCAATTTGGGAGGCTTGAAAGCAAGTGGTAGGCATCGTAGCATTGGCATAGCAAAAGAGCGAGCAATCTAGTATAACAAAGATAGTAGTGATTTCGAGGGTATGATCATCTTGCCTGTATAGTTGTCAGAGTTGACTGGATCCTCGAAAGCAAACTCAACGGGCTCCTCATTAGCGAACTCGTCTCCCGGCTCTACCCAAACAAGACAAACAAGAAACAAGGACACAATCAACCACGTGCAAGGATCAAACAATATGATGCCATGATGATATGCTATGCGGGATGCATATGCAAGATGTGACAGGAAATGCAAGAACCTTGCCTCAACTTGGAAATCCAAGTGTGCCACTGGAAAGATGAGATGAAATCGTTTGAAAACGATATAAAGAACACCGGAATCGGAGTTACGGTTTGGAAATGGCAAGCAATTCAAATATGACACCGGTCTGCGATTTACAGCAAGTAGCCATCTAAATGCAACGAGATGAACATGCTACAGCATTCAAACATGACAATAGAATACATGGAAGGGATGCATTCAAGATGCTTAACAAAAGTCTAGCCTGAGCTACGGCCAATTCATCCCTTAACAGGTTCAAACAAGCATGGCAAAAATGCATATGGTAAACAGATTTCAGACTTAGTGAAATTAACACTTGTCTTGAATTTCAGATCAGGTAGCACTCTTCGGAGCAACAAAACTACATGCTACATGACCTGAACATGGCAAAGTAAAGCATGGAATGGAGCTACTAAAAGAACTTAACAAAAGTCCCTTAGTGACCTTGAGCCATGGCAAAAACATAATCAGTTTTTAGACTTAGTGAAAACTGGAGCATGCTAAAAACAGATATCAAGTAGGCATGTTTACGAGCTCGATGCACTCACTACGGAGCAAGGCATGATAAACTAAGAATACACCCATCAAGAATACACAAAATTCAAGCTAGACATGGCAAGAACAATAGCATGGCATGCACAGATCAACTACAACATCCTCGACAAAATCGCTAACTAGTAGACAATCTGCCCAGATTTACAAAGTAGCAAAAGTAGAGCTCGATTGACTCAAGCTAGGGTGCTCCATAATTGTAAACAAAGACATGGATGGATAGAGAACTACAATATTAACAAAACATCCTTACTGATCATCCTCAAAAGAGGCACGGATCATTAGGAAACAACATGAACATATGGCCATATGAGATAAACAGATCAAGATGAACACAAATGAAAATGATGTAATGAGATGAAATGATGTACTCTCTGATACGAACATTTTGGTATGCTATATGCCCAAATCGGAGCTACGGGTGCAAAGTTATGGCACGATGAACAGGAGCATATGGATCTGAGATTTGAGGACTTTGGGAAAAAATCCGAAGTCACCTAGGTTTTACTGTAGCGGCGGATCCAGATCGAGTGAGCACGCGAACCGAGGCGAACAGGGAGCTTGCCGGAGCTTCTCGCCGGAGTAGGAGGGAGAGGTCGGCCGGGACTTGCCGGATATCGGGAGGAGCGGGGCTGGCGCGGCGTTTGGCGGCGACGGATGAGGGCGGCGGTGTGGCGGCGGACTCCGGGCGGCGAGGCGTGGCTCCGGCCGGCTGGCGTCGAGCGGCGCGCGGCGGCTCCGGTCGCCAGAGCGGAAGAAGGCGGCGGGGGGCGAACGCGGTGGCGGGGTCGGGTGCGGTGCGCCGCGGGAGGCAACAGGCCTCGGGGGCCCTCCCTGGGCCTCCCGGGCCGGCGATGCGGGGCGAGGCGGCGAGCGAGTGAGGAGGCGACACGTGGCGGTGGCGGGGTCGATCCGGACGTGTCCGTCGGTGGCAGACTTGTCCGGCGGCGCGCGATGACGAGTGGATCTAGGGTTTTCGGGGGGGGAAGGAGAAGGAGATTTTCGGGGGATCTTTAAATAGGCATAGGAGGAGCTAGGAGAGTCCAAATGAGGTGCGGTTTTCGGCCACGCGAATGTGATCGAACGCTCTAGATGATAGAAGGGTTTTTGGCGGGTTTTGGGCCAAATTGAAGGGGTGTTGGGCTGCAACACATATCAAACGAAGTCCAAATGATACGAAACTTGACACGCGGTCTACCGGTAGTAAACCAAGGCCGCTTGGCAAGTCTTGGTCCAATCCGGAAATGTTTAATCCCCACACACGAAAGAAAGGTAGAAATGGCCAACGGAGGAGAACGAAGCGCCGGAATGCAAAACGGACAACGGGGAAAATGCTCGAATGCATGATATGAACACGTATGCAAATGCAATGCACATGATGACATGATATGAGATGCATGACAACGATAACAACACACGGAGACAAAGACCCGAACCCGAGAAAATAATTTAACTTAATGCCGGAAACGGCAAGAGTTGGAGTACAAATTGGGAAAGTTACATCCGGGGTGTTACAATGCCTCCGGCGGTGTACCGGGATATGCAATGAATCAAGAGTGACATGTATGAAAGAATTAGGAACGGTGGCTTTGCCACAAATACAATGTTAAATACATGATCATGCAAAGCAATATGACAATGATGGAGCATGTCATAGTAAATGGAACGGTCGAAAGTTGCATGGCAATATATCTCGGAATGGCTATGGAAATGCCATGATAGGTAGGTATGGTGGCTGTTTTGAGGAAGGTATATGGTGGGTGTATGATACCAGCGTAAGGTGCGCGGTATTAGAGAGGCTAGCAATGGTGGAAGGAAGAAAAGTGTGTATGATCCATGGACTCAACCTTAGTCATAAAGAACTCATATACTTATTGAAAAAATCTACAAGTTATAAAAGCAAATTATTACGTGCATGCTCCTAGGGGGATAGATTGGTAGGAAAAGACCATCGCTCGTCCCCGACTGCCACTCATAAGGAAGACAATCAATAAATAAATCATGCTCCGACTTCATCACATAACAGTTCACCATATGTGCATTCTACGGGAATCACGAACTTTAACACAAGTATTTATCAAATTCACAACTACTCAACTAGCATGACTCTAATATCACCATCTCCATATCTCAAAACAATTATAAAGTTTCAAACTTCTCATAGTATTCAACACACTCATAAGAGAATTTTATTATTAATCTTGTATACCTAGTGTCGGTGTCAAAACCGGTGGATCTCGGGTTGGGGGTCCCGAACTGTGCGTCTAAGGCAGATGGTAACAGGAGGCAGGGGACATGATGTTTTACCCAGGTTCGGGCCCTCTTGATGGAGGTAAAACCCTACATCCTGCTTGATTTATTCTCGATGATATGAGTATTACAAGAGTTGATCTACCACGAGATCGGAGAGGCTAAACCCTAGAAGCTAGCCTATGGTATGATTGTATATTGTCCTACGGACTAAAACCCTCCAGTTTATATAGACATCGGAGAGGGTTCGGGTTACACAAGGTCGGTTACAAAGTAGGAGATATCCATATCCGTACCGCCTAGCTTGCCTTCCACGCCAAGTAGAGTCCTATCCAGACACGGGACGAAGTCTTCAATCTTGTATCTTCATAGTCCAACAGTCCGGCCAAAGGATATAGTCCGGCTGTTGGAGACCCCCTAATCTAGGACTCCCTCGGTAGCCCCTGAACCAGGCTTCAATGACGATGAGTCCGGCGCGCAGTATTGTCTTCGACATTGCACGGCGGGTTCCTCCTCCGAACACATCACAGAAGAGTTTGAATACCAGGATAGTGTCCGACCCTGCAAAATAAATTCCACATACCACCATAGAGAGAATAATATTTCCACAAATCTTAATCTGCTGACACGCTTTGGCAACATGACATCAGGCCATGGCTCAGTGTTTATTCGAACCGTTTTTCTTCAACCAGCTCCACACATAATGCGAGGCGGTTTCTTGACACGTCTCGTCAAAGCAGAGATCGTGTTCCCCTAATTACGGGATTCTCATCAATACGGTCGTGGGTAACCCGACCGCGCCTAGGACTCATAGATTTTAGGCAAGTCCCGAACGGCCACTAGGAGGACGCTTGATATTCACCCTCTTTATAAAGGGACAAGGCTTTTACCTTTTTCCCTCCCGTGCTCAATCGAATCCTTCCCCGCCTCAAGTTCTAACACCCAAAGCCTAGGTCAGGTGCTTTGGACCTTCAATTATGTCCGGATCTAGCCTTCAAGGCCGGTGGATGCCCTCCTCCGTTACGGAAGAGGATATCAAGAAGTTGAGGGAGGCCAGATACCTGACCGCCGAGGTTTCGTATTGGCTGCTTGCTCGAGGGCAGGTCGTCCCTACTCCCGAACCCAACGAGAACGTTGTGTTCATCTCCCACTTCCTCCGAGGTCTAGGCCTCACTCTGGATCCCTTCGTTAGGGGTTTAATGTTCTATTATGGGCTAGATTTCCACGATCTAGCCCCAGACTCCTTTCTCCATATCTCGGCATTTATTGTCATATGTGAGGCCTTCCTCCGCATTACCCCTCACTTCGGCCTGTGGCTCAAGACCTTTGACGTGAAGCCGAAGATGGTCGAGGGGCAGTATGTAGCGTGTGGAGGCGCATTAATAAGAAAGATCGCTGGAGCTCCATGCCCAAAGGGTTCCTTTCCAGAGGTGTCCGGATTATGGCAACGGGAGTGGTTTTACCTCACAGCTCCCAGAAGTGCCAAGTGGGTGGCTGCCCCTGCTTTCCGCTCGGGCCCTCCACCACAACTGATGTCATGGATTAGCAGAGGGCTGAGCTGGGGTCCAGCGAAGGATGTGCCTATACTGCAAAGCCGCATTCAATATCTCTTCGAAGGAGATTTCAGTCTGGTTACGGTGGTGCAAATCATGCTGGTTCGTCGAGTCCAGCCTTGCAAACGTCGGCCCCTCCGCATGTGGGAGTTCAACCCAGAAGGACCGCGCACTATTCAAAATTTCCTCGGCCTGACGCACGAGAAGATGTATAAATCATTCTTCGGACCCCAAATAGAGTGTCCGGATACTACCGAGGATGTGGGCCTGAGCAGCAACCGCACCGCCGACCAAGTAAGTAATCCTCTAGCCGAACACACCGTCTTTCATTTATCGTGACGTCATTCGGAGAAATCGATCTTTGACCAGGACTGGCTAACAAAGGCGAAGATGATTCGGTGTTCGGCCCCCGTTCCTGAGGGTTTGGACAATCCAGTACTGGAAAAGATGCTCGAGCTAGCACCTTGCCCGGAGCCCTCAAAGGAAGATAGAGGGGGGAATAATGAGGGCGGAAGCGGGCCCCCATTGCTACCAATTCCAACCAAGGGAATGAGCGCCTCCATGAAGGAGGATACCCAAGGGGAGGAATATGACATTCTCTCACCCCGGGGAAGGAAGAGGACTACCTCTGATGATCCAGAAACCAAGGTTTCCTAACGGGAGAAGAAATCTCCACCATAGGGTCCTGCCTTGGAGGGTGCTCTTGCCGCACAAAGTCCGCGCGGGGATCAGCCCTCTAACGAGCTATAAGTAATAAAAAGTACTTTAATAGTGAAGGTATACTACCTTACCTCTGAGGAAAATAACTGAAGCATTTATCTTGCAGTTCGGATCTTAGCCCTTCTCAGCAGAGCTCATCTTCGGGGGATCTTCTTCTGGAGATGATGGAGAGCGAAACGCCTCCCCCGGACTCCTCCGCTCAAGAAGCGGGCGACCTTGAAGTGTCGTTACGGAGGGCCTCAACGGATCAGGTGAGGCCAGAAGATATTCCTATGGTCACCCAAAGTCCCCAGTATCCGGCTCTTGAAGAGAGCAATCGGAAGAATCCGACACCGTCTGGTATGCGGTCGGACGCACTTAGGGATCTGCTAGAGCGAGCAACTATCTCAGAAGAACACCGTACATTGATGGGTATGGTGATTGAAAGGATTTCACCCGCCGAAAGCGGGTTCCATGAAGCCTTTGTGAGTCTACTGACGGGTTTTGAGGTACGTGAAATGATATACATTTGTGATAGTACCGCACATTTTTAGGTGTGCCCTGTGTAGATAGTAGCCCCTGAGACTCTGGTTGTCGTCGAAAACGGCGGCAAATAGAGGATCGTAGTCTCAGGTAATAACCAGACCGCCTTCATGTGCAGGTGGTTGAAGCTCCGGTGGCTAGCCGGACTAATGAGTTTGCCGAACTAAAGCGGCAACTGGATGTGGCAGATGCCGACATCGAGCTTGTTAACAAGCGGCTTGACGAGGCACAGGGTAAGTAATGTTTTCTGGTGAATGTCACATAGTAAGGGCAGCGTGATGCCAGTATCTTTAATATGTTGTGACTGCAGATGGAGCTGCCACCGTGGAGACCCTTCGGGCGGAGCTTGCCTGAGCCAAAGAACAAACAAGGATTAGTAATGCGGCCACTTTAAAGGCGGCCGAAGAGTTAAGAGCCGAAAAGGCTGCACATTGCGAGAGCAAAGATAAAATGTCCAAGATGACTATAAAGTTAAAAGACACTGCCGACCGTTGTCAGTTCCTCAAAGAAGAAAACCGGGCGAGGGCGACGGACCTTGAGGAGGCCACAATGGCGACCAAGGACACCCGCTCTGCCATGAGAGCGAAGAAGGAGGAACTGTGTGAAGCCGGGGCTATTGCGGCTGGGAAGCCCTTTATGCTGCGAAGGAAGTTTGGAGATCCGCGGTATGCCCCTCTGGATCGGCTGTGGAGTTCGGCAGACGCATATATGGACTTGGCGGCGAGCGCTGTCGATGCGGCCGAATACTTCCGAGATCAAATAGATCGTGAAGTGGACAAGCTGTTTTGGTCGCAGTTTAACGTTCCAGAGAGTCCACTTCCATTGACTGATCAACTAGCCGAATGGGCCGAACTCAAAGGGTTGTCCGGACTCGCCATGAGGTCTGTCGTGGATCAGCTATGGCCGGAAAAGCCAAATCCGAACAGCTATTTTAGCCTAGTGCAGTAGTTCCTTGGTGCGGTGCCGCACATCAATGTGATGAAGAGGTCGGCGTGCATAGAGGGCTCGCGAATGGCCCTTGCCCGTGTCAAAGCATACTGGGCGGAGATGGATGCTACCACTGTTGCGGCGCAGGGTTCGGCCATAGGCCGAGTGGTTGCCGAGCACTATTTTGAAGAAGTTCTTGAGGGTGCTCGTTTGATAAAGGCCCAGTGCTCGAAGAATATTATGTTTGAGTGACATGTATTCCCATTGTAAAAACAATGTTTATGAAATTTATTAAGGCTGTATTTATACTTTTGCTTGAAAGTAATATGATGCCTCCTGTGCGGCCATTTATGTATATATGTATATAACCTGAAAGATTGCAGTCGTGGGCTTCAACCCCCACGCATATAATGCGGAGGTGTTCGCAGAAGTCGCGTGTTCACACTTAATCCAACGTCTTGGTCCTATTAAGGAGGTGATAGCGCAGCGAACTAGGCAACCGAACTATAATGCTTTAACACTTTCACTTAGCCAGAGGAGTTTGACAGTGGGGCTACTATATAGCTCCTGGTGGCTCCGCACTCACCCGAATTCGGGGTGCTTACATGCCTGGCCGGGAAACGGCCCTTCGTTAAGGCGGAGGAATTCTAAGATTCCGATAGGTCATCGAGTGGTTGACCAGTCTCATGCTATATCATGACAGTCAGTTTTCGGATTTCTCTACTGAGGTGCTCGTCCGGATGAACCAGGGCACAATCGCAGTAGTTCTCCTGGTGCCGCCTTAGCCGATAGAGTGGAACGTAAGGCAGCAAAACACAGGAGCTGGGCAAACCCAACAGTTGACCAAAGACATGATTCAGAGCTGATGCATATAAGGCCAAACTCGCAACGCCGAACACTCCCTAAGGTATTCGGTCTTTATTGTGGGCCTGAATAGTGCCCTTTGTAAGAAGCCCCTGGTGTCCAGGTACGTGCATTACTCTGACGTGGCCACATGCCAAGACGTCAGCATCCTTCTCAAGTGTACTGAGAATCCGAGGGATGTGTATCAACAATAGACAGTAAAAAAGGTTTACGCAGGGTCTTAATCTAAAAAGAATCCTTGGAACGGGTTCCTGCTACACGTCTGCGCCTGTGTCTCCAATGTGCCATATCCTGGATGGGTGTAGCACGATGGTCATCTGTAAAAGAGAGCAACTTAGTTGAAAAGTTGTCGTGCAAAAAGGTAGGTTTAAAGAAACCATGTACAATTTAAGATGAGTAAAAATTGCCATTTGTCTGCATGCGTTGAGCCCCTTGTATTTGTAATAGGGGTGTGGTCATCGAACCTGTATGAATTACATATAGCTTCGCCGAACTCGTCTAACCGTGTCCGTGGTCTTGACGACCTATCGAATGCTTTAGTTGGTGAGGCCGTTTTAGTGTGCGGCTGCCAAGGCAGCCACACTATCTTCGGCGCGCAGGGATCGCTCAATATTTCCATTTACTGTAATGATGCCACGTGGACCGGGCATCTTAAGCATGAGGGAAGCGTAATGCAGTATTGCATTAAAGCGAGCGAAAGCTTCGCGTCCAAGTAGTGCTAGATAGCCACTTTGGAACGAAGCAATGTGGAAGGTTAAATTTTCGCTACGCAAGTTATCGGGGAAGCCGAATATAACCTCTAGTAGCAGGGAGCCCGTGCAATGAGCCCCTGGGCCTGTCGTTACTCCTTTAAAGGTAGTATTGTTGTGGCAAATTTTCGTTGGGTCTATCCCCATTTTGCGGATTGTGTCCTGATATATCAGGTTTAGACTGCTGCCACCGTCCATCAGGACTCGTGTGAAGTGGTATCCATTAATTATTGGATCTAATACCAAGGCAGCCTGTCCTGCGCGCCGGATACTTGCCGAGTAATCCTGATGGTCGAAGGTGATCGGTTGAGACGGCCAATGGCAGAACTCCGCGGTGATAGGCCCTTGGGCATATTTATCTGGGAGTGTCGCTTTGTTTTTCCACTTTATCACGTGTAACACGTTTACTATTTTGACTTCTGGTGGAAATTTCTTCTGTTCCCAGTGCTTTGCTTGCGAGGCTCATCCTCGTCTTTTCTTGGTGTATCATGCCCCTTATGTTCGGTGTTGAGCTTGCCGGACTGCTTGAAGACCCAACATTCTCTATGGGTATGATTTGCAGGTTTATCGAGGGTGCTATGGATCTGACATATTTGGTCCAGAATTTTGTTTAGGCTAGCAGCTCATCTCTGGCGCCTTTAGAGGGCGGCTTTTGCTGACGTGGCCGAGAGCTTCTGAATCCGGCGTTTACCGCCGTGCTCTTCGGGCTGTCTTCTTTATTCCGACGCTTATTATTTTTGTTGCGTCATGATTTCCGTTTCCATCTCTAACTTCGGATGTACTTGGGTCGCTGGTGCTGCATCGGGCTAGCCAGCTGTCCTCGCCCGCGCAAAAGCTGGTCATGAGGCTTGTTAATGCTGCCATTGTTCTTGGCTTTTCCCGGCCGAGGTGTCTGGCAAGCCATTCGTCTCGGACGCTGTGTTTAAAAGCTGCCAAGGCTTCAGCGTCCGGACAGTCGACTATTTGGTTCTTTTTAGTAAGAAACCTATTCCAAAGCTTTCGGGCTGACTCTACGGGCTGTTGAGTTATATGACTTAAATCGTCTGCATCCGGAGGTCGGACATAAGTCCCTTGAAAATTTGCCCGAAAAGCATCTTCGAGCTCTTCCCAGCTTCCAATGGAGCTTTCGGGGAGGCTTTTAAGCCAGTGCCGAGCTGGCCCTTTGAGTTTGAGGGGTAAATACTTAATGGCGTGGAGATCATCTCCTCGAGCCATATGGATATGGAGGATATAGTCCTCAATCCAGACCCCGGGGTCTGTTGTTCCGTCGTATGCCTCTATGTTTACGGGTTTGAATCCCTCTGGAAATTCATGGTCCAGCACCTCGTCGGTGAAACATAGGGGGTGTGCGGCACCCCTGTATCTGGGTGTACCGCGTTGTTCGGATGTTTGTTGTGTTGCATCGTATGCTGGAGCGTGTTTGCGTGGTCCATAGATGGATCTGGTTGCGCCGTCCTTTTGATGCGAGCCCTCGCGTGGATCGCGTATTGGCTTATGTGCGGCGTTGTTTGCCACTCTATGTTGGTCGTGAGGTCGTCTATCCAGCCAGATGGCCATTTTAATTTTTGGTTGCGGGGGATCTAAGGCCTCCTCATCGAATTCAGGTAGCAACTTCCGCTTCGGGTAGCTCTTGGTGGGGCGATTACCGCCGTACTTCACTGTTGTGTTGAGTACTTTGCTCCATCTGATTCTGAGTGTGTCTTGCGTAGCCTTGAGCCTTTGCTTCTGCTTTTTTAGACTCCTCGCAGTGGCAACAAGCCTTTGATGGGCATTCTGTTGCTCCGGGTGTCTGTCCGGAGTGATGTCGTCCGGACTATTATCTTTGACGGAGTCCGGTTGTTCGGTTGGATTCTCCGTGTTGCCGTGGTCCGGCGATGGTTCACCCTGCTCTAACGCTGGGTCTATATTATCGTTGTTTCTGTCGAGGCGGGAATTGGGGCGGCGCTTACGCCGCCGCTTTGACTGCTTCTTGAGGGGACAACCCTTTGTTGCGTCCTCCCGTTCCTCATCATCGTCTTCTTTTGGTGTGTCCACCATGTATACGTCATGTGATGAAGTGGGCATCCAGTGCCCTGTGGGCAGTGGTTCCTGTTCATCTCCCGCATCGTCGTCCATACCGTCGATGTCTTCAGAGTCGAGCATGTCGGTTAAGTCATCGACAGAGGCTACTAAGTGGGTGGTGGGTGGGCGGCGAATTTCTTCGTCATCCGCATCCCAATCCTGCCGGACATAGTTTGGCCCGGATCCTCCTGACAAGGAGAGAGACCTTAATGAGTTCAGTATATCGCCGAAGGGAGAGTGCTGAAAAATATCCGTGGAGGTAAACTCCATGATCGGCGCCCAACCGGATTCGATAGGAACGGGCGCATGCGGTTCGGAGTCCGTGGCCGGAGAAGAATCCGACAGTTTAGCCACACGGCTCTCGTGAAGGGTAAGGTCGATATTCGGCTCGATCGCCCTTGGGGATGCGGCCTGTAGGGCGGGGTCTATCCACCCGTCCATGGGAGGCACAACTGGATCTGAATTTAGGGTCGGAGCGGCTGCCTGTGCGATTTCTTGAACAATGTCCGACTGCAGAGCTAAATCGTACTCATCATGACCGCGTGGCGCACGAGGCAGGGGCTCGAATCCGTCGAAGAGCAAGTCTGCGCGGATATCGGCCTTGTAGTTTAAGCTTCCAAATCTGACCTGGCGGCCAGGGGCGTGACTTTCGATCTGCTCCAGATGGCCAAGCGAGTTGGCCCGCAGTGCGAAGCCGCCGAACACAAAGATTTGTCCAAGGAGAAAAGTCTCGCCCTGGACTGCATCGCCATCGATGATTGAAGGAGCCATCAAGCCTAACAGCGACGAAACAGAGGAACTCTCATCGAAAGCACCAATGTCGGTGTAAAAACCGGCGGATCTCGGGTAGGGGGTCCCGAACTGTGCGTCTAAGGCAGATGGTAACAGGAGGCAGGGGACATGATGTTTTACCCAGGTTCGGGCCCTCTTGATGGAGGTAAAACCCTATGTCCTGGTTGATTTATTCTTGATGATATGAGTATTACAAGAGTTGATCTACCACGAGATCGGAGACGCTAAACCCTAGAAGCTAGCCTATGGTATGATTGTATGTTGTCCTACGGACTAAAACCCTTCGGTTTATATAGACACCAGAGAGGGTTAGGGTTACACAAGGTTGGTTACAAAGGAGGAGATATCCATATCCGTAGCGCCTAGCTTGCCTTCCACGCCAAGGAGAGTCCTATCCGGACACGGGACGAAGTCTTCAATCTTGTATCTTCGTAGTCCAACAGTCCGGCCAAAGGATATAGTCCGGCTGTCCGGAGACCCCCTAATCCAGGACTCCCTCACCTAGCATATAAGGATTATTTAAGCAAATTACCATGCTATTTAAGACTCTCAAAATAATCTAAGTGAAGCATGAGAGATCAATAGTTTCTATAAAACAAATCCACCACCGTGCTCTAAAAGATATAAGTGAAGTACTAGAGCAAAACTATATAACTCAAAAGATATAAGTGAAGCACATAGAGTATTCTAATGATTTCCGAATCATGTGTGTCTCTCTAAAAAGGTGTGTACAGCAAGCATGATTGTGGTAAACTAACACATAAAGACTCAAATCATACAAGACGCTCCAAGCAAAACACATATCTTGTGGTGAATAAAATATAGCTCCAAGTAAAGTTACCGATAGAAGTAGACGAAAGACGGGATGCCTTCCGGAGCATCCCCAAGCTTTGACTTTTAGGTCTCCTTAGATTATCTTGGGGTGCCATGGGAATCCCCAAGCTTAGGATCTTGGCACTCCTTGTTCCATAATCCATCAAATCTTTACCCCAAACTTGGAAACTCCACAACACAAAACTTAAAGTAGAAAATCTCGTGAGCTCCGTTAGCGAAATAAAAACAAAAGACCACTTCAAAGTACTGTAATGAACTCATTCTTTATTTATATTGGTGTTAAACCTACTGTATTCCAACTTCTATATGGTCCATAAACTATTTTACTAGCCATAGATTCGTCAAAATAAGCAAACAACACACGAAAAACAGAATCTGTCAAAAACAGAACAGTCTGTAGTAATCTGTAGCTAGCGCAAGATCTGGAACCCCACAAATTCTAAAATAAATTGCTGGAAGTGAGGAATTTATCTATTAATCATCTGCAAAAATAATTAACCAAATGGCACTTTCCAAATAAAAATGGCATCAGTTCTCGTGAGCGCTAAAGTTTCTGTTTTTTACAGCAAGATTAACAAGACTTTCCCCAAGTCTTCCCAACGGTTCTACTTGGCACAAACACTAATTAAACACAAAAACACAACCAAAACAGAGTCTAGATAAATTATTTATTACAAAACAGGAGCACAAAGCAAGGAATAAAAATAAAATTGAGTTGCCTCCCAACAAGCGCTATCTTTTATCGCCCCTAGCTAGGCATAAAAAGCAAAGATAGATCAAGGTATTGCCATCTTTGGTAGGCAATCCATAAGTGGCTCTCATAATAGATTCATAAGGTAATTTAATTTTCTTTCTAGGAAAGTGTTCTGTGCCTTTTGAGGCAGTCCTGGATTAGGGGGTGTCCGGGTAGCCGAACTATACCTTCAGCCGGACTCCAGGACTATGAAGATACAAGATTGAAGACTTCTTGGCGTGGAAGGCAAGCTTGGCGATGCGGATATTTAGATCTCCTACCATTGTAACCGACTTTGTGTAACCCTAACCCTCTCTGGTGTCTATATAAACTAGAGGGTTTTAGTCCGTAGGACAACTTCATCATACAACAACCATACCATAGGCTAGCTTTTAGGGTTTAGCCTCCTTGATCTCGTGGTAGATCTACTCTTGTACTACCCATATCATCAATATTAATCAAGCAGGACGTAGGGTTTTACCTCCATCAAGAGGGCCCGAACCTGGGTAAAACATTGTGTTCCTTGCCTCCTGTTACCATCCAGCCTAGACGCACAGTTCGAGACCCCCTACTCGAGATCCGCCGGTTTTGACACCGACATTGGTGCTTTCATTGAGAGTTCCTCTGTGCCGTCGCAATCAGGAAGGATGCCTCTTCCCGTCTTTAAAGACGACGCCGTTACTAAGGGAGCCTTGGCTATCGTCCAAACTCTCCGGCTAGGCGGTTTTCTCATGACCGCCTGTTCGGCCGTTGCGCCGACGGTGACCTCTCGGGTCATCAAAAGCAATCTTCACGTCAGCTCGGAACTCGTCGAGCAGTTAGATCCAATGGAGCTCTCTTCCGTAAACGAGCTCTTGGATCGCATCGCCGCCTTGGGGGTCACTACGGATTATGACCAGGTTGGGATTAAACCCGATCTAAGAGAAATTAATTCTCCCCAAGTCACCCATCACGTTGCCATGGTAGAGGCACAATGCGACGACTCTTCATCTATCTTAAGGACTAGCTACGTCCAGATTCCCGATCCCTCCAAGTCGGATACCCGCGGAGGGGAGGATGTAACTCAAGACCTGAACTTAGAATCAGGCAACGGGCTAGATTCACTGGACAACATCCAAGAATCCAAACTCCAGTGTTCGGAAACTCCTTGGCCTCTGAGTCTTAGATTGGGTGAAGTTCCGGATTTAATTCCACCCACCCACCCGAACATAAGTGATCTATCCAAAATCAGGCAAAAGCCCGAAGAAACAGTATATCATTACTGGGCAAGGTTCCTCCTGGTTATGAACAGGATAAAGGACTGCCGCGAGGAAGACGCAATCTCAATCTTTTGCAATAATTGCAAGGACAAGGGAATCCTCAACGCCACAGGTCGTCATGATATTACACGCTTCTCTGACTTGGCGTCCATAGTACAAAAGTACTATGTGATGGAAAGCGCCCGGAAAACTGAAACTAAATTTTGGGACAATCCGGCCCTGAATAGAAACCTCATCCGAAATAAAAGGGTGCATCATCATCAGACACCCAGATTAAAAACCAAAAAACCAAAACCCTCTACAGGGCATGGAACCATACTGGAGGGATGGCTTAATGGACCCTGTAAAATTCATAGTACAGAGGACGCCACACCAACTCATAGCCTTAGAGCATGTTGGATACTCTGGCAGGTGGCCAAAAGGGGCGAAGATCTCCTAATTCCGGAGGCTGCAGAAAACCACCTCAGGGACTCCAGTACAGTCTTAACAGTCTTCGAGACTTTCGCATCAAATAATATGCGAAAAAGAACACTCCGCAGCCTCGCCGAAGTCTATCAAGTAGCAACAATAAACCCATGGAGTGACACGCCTATTACTTTTAATGCCAGTGATGAACCTAAAATCCGAACAGCTCGAGCACCAGCCGCATTGGTACTCAGTCCTATAGTGGACGACTTTCGCCTCACCAAGGTACTCATGGATGGAGGCAGCGGATTGAACCTCATTTATGAGGAAACCCTTCAAAAAATGGAAATAGACTGGAATCGCATTGAGCGAAGCAGCACAACCTTTAGAGGAATAATCCCTAGTCGGGAAGCGCGCTGTGTAGGAAAAATCACACTAGATGTGGTGTTCGGCACGCCGGATAATTATAGGTCCGAAGAGGTCACATTCCAAGTGGCCCCATTCAGTAGCGGATACCATGCTCTGCTGGGGCGGGAAGCGTTTACAATCTTCCAAGCAATACCCCATTGCGGGTACATGAAGCTCAAGATGCCCGGGCCGAACGGAATCATCACTCTCGCTAGTGATCCGGACATAGCACTCCGCGCCGAAAACAAGACAGCCACATTGGCCCTTGAGGCACTGTCCGAAGCCCTAGCGGCTGAGGAACTGACTACGCTGCGCTCCAAGATAAACAGGGACGATGTGATACTCGATGAAAGATCCAAGTCCACCTCCTTTAAACCAGCGGATGAAATAGTCAAATTCTAGGTCCTTCCAACGGACCCCAATAAAACAGCTTCCATCGGGGCACGATTAAACCCCGATGTAGACGCCGCACTGCGAGAATTCCTACGGGAGAACTGGGACATTTTTGCCTGGCACCCTTCAGACATGCCAGGATTCCATGCAGGCTGGCCGAACACAGCTTAAATATCCTAAAAGGATTCAAACCTGTCAAACAAGCCCTTCGGCGTTTCTCTGAGCCCAAGAGACAGGCAATGGGAGAAGAGCTAGCCAAACTATTGGAGGCCGGATTCATCAGAGATATAAAACATCCGGACTGGCTAGCAAACTTGGTGATGGTACCAAAGAAGGAAAAATCCTGGCGCCTGTGCGTTGACTTCAAATACCTTAACAAGGCTTGCCCAAAGGATCCCTTCCGCCTCCCCCGCATCGATCAAATTATTGACGCCACTGCAGGACACGATTCGTTGTGCTTCCTCGACGCATACTCCGGTTACCATCAAATCAAGATGGCCGAGTCAGACCAAGCCGCAACGGCATTCATCACCCCATATGGCCCATTCCGCTTCAACACAATGCCTTTCGGGCTCAAAAACGCCGGCGCAACATACTAGCGCATGATTCAGACATGTCTGGCAAACCAGATTGGCAAAACAGTAGAGGCATACGTGGATGATGTGGTCGTAAAAACAAGACATGTCGAATCTCTAGTAGACGACTTGAGGCTTACATTTGACAACCTCCGAGCATATGACATCAAGCTAAATACGGAAAAATGCGTTTTCGGTGTTCCAGCCGGAAAGCTCTTGGGCTTCATTGTATCCGGTAGAGGAATCGAAGCAAATCCAGCCAAGATCCGAGCTTTTTCACAATTGGATATCCCAAAGGACCTCAAACAAATACAAAAATTAACCGGATGCGTGGCGGCTCTAAGCCGCTTTATCTCCCGGTTGGGAGAAAAGGCGCTACCCCTCTATCGCCTCCTTCGGTGCACCGAACACTTCGAGTGGACGGATGCCGCCACAGCCGGACTCGAGGAAATAAAAGCCATATTGGCAACAAACCCCGTCCTGGCCGTGCCAAACATCGGCGAACCAATGCTATTGTACATTGCAGCAACCCATCAAGTTGTAAGCGCAGTACTTGTCGTCGAGCGAGAAACGGACGGACACAAATTCCCCCTTCAAAAGCCGGTTTACTATGTGTCCACTGTCCTCACCCCATGCAAATCACGGTACCCACATTATCAAAAGATTGCATATGCGGTATTCATGGCATCCCGGAAGCTACGACACTACTTTCAAGAGTGTTCAGTCACAGTACCATCGGAAGTACCACTCAACGATATTATAAACAACCGTGACGCAACGGGCCGGATTGCAAAATGGGCCATCGAGCTCCTCCCGTTCGACATAACTTATAGGCCACGGCGAGCTATCAAGTCGCAAGTTTTGGCCAACTTCGTCGCAGAATGGACGGAGGCCGAACTCCCTAATGAGTACGGCACATATTCAAACTGGATCATGCACTTCGACGGTTCCAAAATGTTGGCCGGACTAGGGGCCGGCGTCGTTTTGACGTCCCCCACAGGAGACACAGTTCAATATGTACTCCAGATTATGTACACGGACTCCAACAATGCAGCCGAATATGAGGCCCTTTTACATGGTCTCCGGATGGCAGTATCCATGGGCATTCAATGCCTTGAGGTGTGCGGGGATTCGAACCTCGCGATATCCCAAATAAATGGAGACTTCGATGCCAAGGATCCAAAAATGGCAGCTTACCGCAACACCGTCCTCAAAATGTCAGCTCGGTTGGAGGGGCTCGAAATTCACCATATAGCCCGAGAAAACAATCAGGCGGCAGACGTCCTGGCACGCATTGGCGCAAAACGCGATGCGGTCCCCCCCCCCAACATCTTCCTGGAAAGGTTGTTCAAGCCATCCGTAGTATGGGAAGGGGAACATGGCAATATTAGCCTGGACCCAACCGCACTGTCCGACGCCGAACAATCTGACATAATCGGAGGCTCTGCCAATGAAATCACAACCTCAGCAAACGTACTAATGGCCGTTATCGCCCCGTGGACAGAACCATTCCTAGCCTACCTTACTAGGCAGGAACTCCCAGAGGACCAAAACGAGGCACGCTGTATAGTGCGGCGATCTAAAGCCTATAAAGTCCATGAGGGAGAACTTTATAAGAAAAGCACTACCGGAGTCCTTCAAAGGTGCATCTCCGAAGAGGAAGGGCGGAACCTGCTGGCTGAAATTCATGCCGGACTCGGTGGCCATCACGCCGTAGCTCGGTCCCTTGTAAGCAAGGCTTTCCGTACAGGCTTTTATTGGCCGACGGCCTGGGCGGACGCTCAGGACTTGGTCCAATGATGCATCGGTTGCCAGCTTTTTGCAAACCAAAGCCATATGCCACCCACCGCCCTCCAAACTATCCCCATCACTTGGCCTTTCGCGGTCTGGGGTCTTGACATGGTGGGACCCCTTAAAGGCGGAACCCACAAGAAAAAATACTTACTGGTCATGGTGGATAAGTTCACCAAATGGATAGAAGCCAAGCCTGTTAAGATGGCCGAATCCGGACCTGTGATAGACTTTTTATCCAGGGTCGTACACCGTTATGGTGTCCCCCACAGCATCATCACCGATAACGGCACGAACTTTACGGCCGATGAGGTAAAACTCTGGTGCAAAAACATGGGCATCAAGCTCGATTATGCTTCCGTCTATCACCCACAAACTAACGGTCAGGTCGAACGTGCAAATGGTCTCATCATGAGCGGCATCAAACCCAGATTAGTGCGGTCCCTCAAGGAATCTAACACGCACTGGGTAGAGGAGCTCGACTCCATACTCTGGGGGCTTCGGACCACACCGAATCGCACCACCGGATACACACCATTTTTTATGGTGTACGGCACAGAGGCAGTCTTGCCCTGCGACATAATTCATGACTCACCTCGAGTGCGCATGTACAAAGAAAGGGAAGCAGAGCTCGATCGGCAGGACGGTTTGGACGCCTTAGAGGAGGAGCGCGACGTGGCAAAAGCCCGTTCCGCATTCTATCAACAGCAGGCTCGAAGATATCAAAGCAGAGAAGTGCGGGCCAAAAACTACAACGTTGGCGAATTAGTTCTATGCCTGCCGGACAAGAAAAAGGACAAGCTGAAGCCCAAGTGGGAAGGTCCCTTCATAATCGACCATGTCCTGACTGGTGGAGCATACCGCCTGCGAGATGCGTCGGATAACCGACTCGAGCCGAACCCATGGAACGCAGCCCGTCTCCGAAGATTCTACGCCTAGCGCCGGACTCTGTGTTTGTCTCCTTCCTTTGTCCATTTTTTACATTTTCTGTCTTACATTTCTCTCCTTCCCCTCTTTTCTTTTATAGCCCTTAAAGGCTCCTCAAGTGACGTGCTACTCGCGCCCATTAAACCTGGGGGCTTCTTTAACAGAAGCTTATTTATACGGGCTTCACGCCCACCACATGTGTCAAACTTCCGCATCTACCTTTTCTTCACCATTATATGCATCGATATGACTTAAGTTTTGGCCAAGCTGGGTTGCCTGGCTCCTGTGCTTACCCCTACGTTCCCGATTGTTCGGCTAGGTGGTAAAGGGAGCACCTCTGTGATTGTTACTGCCGGATCAGCCGGATGTGTACCTTAGACTGGGTGAATCCGAAAGCTAGCATTCTTAACGGAATATTCGGTCGGTGAACTAAAAGATGACCTTTTTTACTTATTTATATATATGCCCCCAGATGATTTTCCTGCGTTTGCAGTCCGGACATGCACTTTAGGGCATGCCTCCCAGAGAAAGGAACCCCTAACAGAACTATTCTCTCTGGAAGATGTTTCTTACTAACCATGTAATATAACATAACTAGTTGGGCACTTGTCTGATAAAGCACTAATGACCCCTACGCCTGGTCTCCATGCATACCCCGGTTCTTACATAACCGGTAGGGTATTCGGACACACTCCGGACCGTCAGGTCCTGAGGTTGAAGCGAAAAGGTCGGCAACGACAAATGATCTACAATCCGGCTACAAGGCATTACACATGTCAATTAAAAATTACATAGTCACTCTGACTGATTGTATTCCTCTTCAATACGATCTAACAGGCTATCTAACTTACAGTCCTGTTGGGAATACTTTGCGGCCAATTCTACTTGGCCGTACACTAAGCTTACAGGGATCTCCTTCCCGTCAGGCCCCACAGGTCCGACCTCGGCCATGTGGTTTGGGTCAGACTTCGTGTACCGCGTCTTCACCATGGCCCAGGCCTCCCTAGCGCCTTGTCGGTAGGCCGATATCTTCCACAACCGGAAGTGCCGCCGAGCTCCCTTGAGCTTCTCCGAAAGCTCTCCAAGGCCCTCGGGCATGGAGTGGGAAGGCCATAAGGCTTGGCCAACGCCTCGCATCGCCTACCAAACTCGCTCGTGAAGTTGCGAGAGCTCGGGAAGAAGGTGACCCGTAGAACCGGGCATCTCCTCTGCAGGACGACCCGTTAGCATACCTACAGACATTACTCTGTTAGTCGAATTCCTCGCCGAACTCTTTTCTTTCAAAGATTCGCTTAAGCACTTACTAAATATGCCGCGTCGAAGCCGCTGATTCTCCTTAGTAGAGTCCGACAGCTGGCCACGAACATCTTTAAGTTCAATGTCCAGCTTGGTGTTGGCATCCTGAAGATCATTCATCTCCCGCCTCACCCTTGTCAACATACTCTCACAGGCCTTTAGCCGGCGCAAGAGTTGTTGCCTCTCCGGATCTAGTCTGGCGCCATCTGCAATATGATTTGTCAGATTTACACCCATGCCGCACTTCGCAAGATACTAATCTTTCGAAGTGTATCTTACCAGAGGGGGTCTCTTTGGGCTCCCCTGCCGCGGCTAGTGCGGCCTCCAGTTGGGCTTTGCACTCTTCCAGCTCCTGGGACAGTACGGTATTCTTCTCTGTAAGAACCTGCATAACAAATGATCCTTAAATCAGTTACTCTAACTGTTTCAAGTCTCGGGGGCTACTGGTATATATATATTTACCAAAATTTTATTACCCGTATGTCTTTTACATATTGCTCCGTGGCTCTGGCTAAACCATTTTGAGCGGCACGGAGATACGCATCTCCCGAATTGAAGGCATCTAATGCCTCTTGGGAGAAACAAGCATCGCGAAGAACTATCTGGCGACGCCTGTGGTTCATGGCACTCTCCACCTCGGAATTGGTGGCAGACAGCCTGTCCGCATCCTCTATCGGAGGAGCGTCCGGTGCGCGCCTTGTGTTCGGTTCCGCTTCCGGGCCAGGCGTTGGAGCCTGGCTGGTGGATGCGCGATTGGCAACCTCTCCGGATGTAGTCCGGCGAGGTATCTTTGTCCTGAAGACAGCACGAACGTTAATATGCCCTGAAGGAATAACACCAGGGAAAAAGAGGGTGCACTATACCTTTGCACCGGCGTCTAAGTCCAGACTACATTCCTTTTTACCCCACGGGGCCCTGCGGCCCCTCGTTGGCTAGCCGCCGCAGGTTCGGCCTCCCGCCTCAGAAACCTCCCCTGCAAAACACGGTCGTTGTCAGGAAAACTGAAATGCGTGAGAATGGATTCCTTCTCAAGGGGATGAGACTCCGCTCTCTGTTACCTGGGAGGCCGGGATTAACCCTGGGTAATCAGCCGTAATGGCCACCAAGGTATTGTCCTTGCTTAGCTGATGAAACACCCCGTCAATCAGCTCCACCGATATGTGCGAATCCTCTTCGGAGTCCGGATCGAGGGACCGTTCTGGATCCTCGGGCTGTGGGGGACGGCTGTTTATATCCTTTACTTCTTGACGCAGATCCTGCGTTGAAATCGGAAGACTACATATTTAATCATGGGAATATAAAACGGATGGGCAAGCACAATTGTCCACTTACCCAACTCAGAGGGTTGTACATAGAAAATCTTCCCTACAGGTTGACGCGGAGAAATTCCTCCTCTTCTCCCTTGTACAAAGAGGATAAGATCTTTACTAGAGCGGCAGCTGAGGCTGGCCCCTTACGACCGTAACGGGTGGCGTCATCCTCCCCGTTAAAATCCCACAAGGGGTGGCCTCTATATTGAAGCGGCTGCACCCCCCGCATAATGCATATGGCCATGACTTCAATCATGGTTAGTCCAGAATGAGCCAATAGTCTTATCCGACCCATCAGGTGAAGGACGTCCCTGTCGCCTTCTCTCTGAGAGCTCCGCGGATGCCAGCTTAGGCGTTTCTTTAAGGGAGCATTGTTGAATTCGGGGAGACCGGCCCGGATAGGATCCGGCAGCGGGTAATCATCTATATAAAACCATTCCGAAGGCCAGTCCTCGGACGCCTTCTTTGGGGTTCCGGATAGATATCCGGTCCCGGCGATACGCCACACTTCGGCTCCGCCCACTTGATATATAGACCCCTCTTGAGAGCGGGGCACCAGGCAGAATAACCTCTTCCACAGCGCGAAATGAGCCTCAACACCCAAGAATAGCTCGCAAAGGGCGACGAAGCCCGCGATATGCAATATAGAGGCGGGCGTGAGATTGTGCAGCTGGAGGCCGTAGAACTCCAGAAGCCCATGGAGAAATGGATGAATTGGAAATCCAAGTCCTCTTATTAGATAAGGGACGAGGCACACCCGCTCTCCTTTGGAGGGATTGGGGGTGCTCTCCACTTGCTCTCCACCATTATAGGTGGCGAGTCCGGCTCGGACCGGGACCATATAGGCCTGAGGGAGAAATCCCTTGGCCTGAAGCGACACTAGCTCGCTGTGCGGGATGGAGCACCTCTCCCAGTCTCCAGGTTTAGGACTAGAAGGGCGAGAGGAGGAGCTGCGACGGCTGTCCATGTTGGAATGGACCTTTGCTGGAGGCGCTCTGATGATTACTCGCGGAGAGGAGAAGGTGTGGTTTGGATCTGAATCCCCATCCCATTAAATAGGCGGCTCGTTTATGCGGCTAGGGGTGTGAATGTAAAAACACCCCCACTTTTCGCATTCGTTTAACACATGGAAGACGGCCATTATTGGGCATGGAAGCCAAGGTGCGCTACATTACGAAAATCGGACATTACTCAGTAGGTACACGGAATTTGGAGAAGAACCCGCCTTGCAATGCCGAAGACAATCTGCGTGCCGGACTCGTCGTCGTTGAAGCCTGGTTCGGGGGCTACTGAGGGAGTCCTGGATTAGGGGGTGTCCGGGTAGCCGGACTATACCTTCAGCCAGACTCCAGGACTATGAAGATACAAGATTGAAAACTTTGTCCCGTGTCCGGATGGGACTTTCCTTGGCGTGGAAGGCAAGCTTGGCGATGCGGATATTTAGATCTCCTACCATTGTAACCGACTTTGTGTAACCCTAACCATCTCCGGTGTCTATATAAACCGGAGGGTTTTAGTCCGTAGGACAACTTCATCATACAACAACCATACCATAGGCTAGTTTTTAGGGTTTAGCCTCCTTGATCTCGTGGTAGATCTACTCTTGTACTACCCATATCATCAATATTAATCAAGCAGGACGTAGGGTTTTACTTCCATCAAGAGGGCCCGAACCTAGCTAAAACACCGTGTTCCTTGCCTCCTGTTACCATCCGGCCTAGACGCACAGTTCGGGACCCCCTACCCGAGATCCGGCGGTTTTGACACCTACACCTTTCCTTAACGGAAATTGGAATGTAATATTTCCTTCCTTCATATCAATAATCGCACCAATCGTTCTAAGGAAAGGTCTACCAAGAATAATAGGACATGAAGGATTGCAATCTATATCAAGAACGATGAAATCTATGGGCACATAATTCCTATTTGCAACAATAAGAACATCATTAATTCTTCCCATAGGTTTATTAATAGTGGAATCCACAAGGTGCAAGTTTAGGGAGCAATCATCAAAATCACGGAAACCTAACAAATCACACAAAGTCTTTGGAATCGTGGAAACACTAGCACCCAAATCACACAAAGCATAGAATTCATGATCTTTAATTTTAATTTTAATAGTTGGTTCCCACTCATCATAAAGTTTTCTAGGGATAGAAACTTCCAACTCAAGTTTTTCTTCATAAGATTGCATCAAAGCATCAACTATATGTTTAGTAAAAGCTCAATGTTGGCTATAAGCATGAGGAGAATTTAGCACGGATTGCAACAAGGAAATGCAATCTATAAAATAGCAATTATCATAATTAAATTCCTTGAAATCCAAAATAGTGGGTTCATTAATATTTAAAGTTTTGATCTCTTCAATCCCACTTTTATCAATTTTAGCATCAAGATCTAAAAACTCCAAATTTTTGGAATGCCTTCTAGGTAAAGGTGGATCATATTCAGTCCATCATTATCAATAATCATATTGCAAAACAAAGATTTAATAGGGGACACATCAATAACTTTGATATCTTCATCTTTATTATCATGGTAACTAGAAGAACACACTCTTATAAAGGAATCTTTCTTAGCATGTATCCTAGCGGTTCTTTCTTTGCACTCATCAATGGAAATTCTCATGGCTTTGAGAGACTCATTGATATCATGCTTAGGTGGAATAGATATAAGTTTCAAAGTATCAACATCAAGAGAAATTCTATCAATGTTCCTAGCCAACTCATCAATCTTAAGCATTTTTTTTCAATCAATGCATTGAAATTCTTTTGTGAAGTAATAAATTCTTTAATATTAGATTCAAAATCAGAGGGCATCTTATTATAATTTCCATAAGAATTGTTGTTACCATAACTACTAGAGGAATTACTAGGATAAGGCCTATGATTAAAGTTTCCTCTATACGCTTTGTTACCAAAATTATTCCTACCAACAAAATTCACATCCAAATATTCATTATTATTCTCAATCAAAGTAGACAAAGGCATATCATTAGGATCAGAAGAAACACTTTTATTAGCAAATAATTTCATGATTTCATCCATCTTTCCACTCAAAACATTAATTTCTTCTATCGCATGCACTTTCTTATTAGTAGATGTTTCAGGGTGCCATTGAGAATAATTAACCATAATATTATCTAGGAGTTTAGTAGCTTCTCCTAAAGTGATTTCCATAAAAGTGCCTCCCGCAGCCGAATCTAAATGGTTTCTAGAAGCAAAATTCAATCCGGCATAAAAAATTTGTGTAATCATCCACAAATTCAAACCATGAGTAGGGCAATTACGTATCATTAATTTCATCCTCTCCCAAGATTGTGCAACATGTTCATGATCAAGTTGCTTAAAATTCATAATATCATTTCTAAGAGAGATGATCTTAGCGGGAGGAAAATACTTAGAGATAAAAGCACCTTTGCACTTATTCCATGAATCAATAGTATTTTTAGGCAAAGACAAAAACCAAGCTTTAGCACGATCTCTATGCGAAAAAGGAAATAACTTCAATTTAACAATATCATTGTCCACATCTTTCTTCTTTTGAATATCACACAAATCAACAAAGCTATTTAGATGGGTAGCGGCATCTTCGTTAGGAAGGCCAGAAAATGGATCTTTCATGACAAGATTCAGCAAGGTACTATTAATTTCACAAGATTCAACATCGGTAAGAGGAGCAATCGGAGTGCTAATAAAATCATTATTGTTGGTATTGGAAAAGTCACACAATTTAGTATTATCTTGAGCCATCGTGACAAACAATCCAACACACAAGCGCACAAGAAGCAAGCGAAAAGAGATGAACTAGAAAAGAGAAGGGGAACAAGAAAAAGCGGGCGAATAAAACGGCAAGGGTGAAGTGGGGGAGAGGAAAATGAGAGGCAAATGGCAAATAATGTAATGCGAGGGATAAGAGTTTGTGATGGGTACTTGGTATGTCTTCACTTGTGGTATATCTCCCCGGCAACGGCACCAGAAATCCTTCTTGCTACCTCTTGAGCACTGCGTTGGTTTTCCCTTGAAGAGGAAAGGGTGATGCAGTAAAGTAGCGTAAGTATTTCCCTCAGTTTTTGAGAACCAAGGTATCAATCCAGTAGGATATTACACGCAAGTCCCTCGTACCCACACAAACAAATAAGAACCTCGCAACCAACACGATAAAGGGGTTTTCAATCCCTTCATGTTCACTTACGAGAGTGAGATCTGATAGAGATAATAATAAGATAAGTATTTTTGGTATTTTTATGATATAGATTGGAAAATAAATGGCGCAAGAAATAGCTAGTTGATGGGAGATTAATATAATGGAGAATAGACCCGGGGGGCATAGGTTTCACTAGTGGCTTCTCTCAAGATAGCATAAGTATTACAGTGGGTGAACAAATTACTGTCGAGCAATTGATAGAAAAGTTAATAATTATGAGAATATCTAGGCATGATCATGTATATAGGCATCACGTCCGCGACAAGTAGACCGAAACGATTATGCATCTACTACTATTACTCCACACATAGACCGCTATCCAGCATGCATCTAGAGTATTAAGTTCATAAGAACAGAGTAATGCATTAGGCAAGATGACATGATGTAGAGGGATAAACTCAGGCAATATGATATAAACCCCATCGTTTTATCCCCTATGGCAACAATACAATACGTGCCTTGCTGCCCCTGCTGTCACTGGGAAAGGACACTGCAAGATTGAACCCAAAGCTACGCACTTCTCCCATTGCAAGAAAGATCAATCTAGTAGGCCAAACCAAACTGATAATTCAAAGAGACTTGCAAAGATAACCAATCATACGTAAAATATTTTCAGAGAAGAATCAAATATTGTTCGTAGATAAACTTGATCTTAAACCCACAATTCATCGGATCTCGACAAAGACACCGCAAAAAGAGTTACATCAAATAGATCACCAAGAAGATCAATGAGAACTTTGTATTGAGATCCAAAGAGAGAGAAGAAGCCATCTAGCTAATAACTATGGACCCAAAGGTCTAAGGTAAACTACTCACACATCATCGGAGAGGCTATGGTGTTGATGCAGAAGCCCTCCGTGATTGATTCCCCCTCCGGCGGAGCTTCGGAAAAGGCCCCAAGATGGGATCTCTTGGGTACAGAAGGTTGCGGCTGTGGAAATAGGGCTTCGTGGTGCTCCTAGATGTTTTCGGCGTATATGGATATATAAGAGGAAGAAGTAGGTCGGTGGAGCCACAAGGGGCCCACGAGGGTGGAGGGCGCGCCCCCCTGCCTCGTGGCCTCCGCGTTGATTTCTTGACGTCTACTCCAAGTCCCCTGGATCACGTTTTTTCCAAAAATAACTCTCCCAAAGGATTTATTCCGTTTGGATTCTGTTTGATATTCCTTTTCTGCGAAACACTGAAATAGGTAAAAAAACAGCAATTTTCACCGGGTCTTGGGTTAGTAGGTTAGTCCCCAAAATAATACTCCCTCCCGTCCTTTTTGCTCTGCATATTAGAATTGTCTAAAGTCAAACTTCATAAAGTTTGACCATATTTATATGAAAAAATATTAACATACACAATGCTAAATTTATAGAATATGAAAACTAAAGTCATGATGCATCTAATGTTGTTGATTTCACATTCTAAATATTGGTATTTTTTCTATAAACTTGGTGAAAGTTTACAAGGTTTGACTTTGGAAAAATCTTATATGCGAACTAAAAAGGACCGAAGGGAGTATAAAAGTGTATAAATAAGCCTATTAACATCCAAAACAGATAATATAATAGCATGGAACAAAAATTATAGATACGTTGGAGACGTATCAGTTTCTTGACAAACCACAGTTCATATGGTGTCGCCTCAACGGATTTCGATGGTGCCCTATTTAACATGAATGCAACCACCTATAAAGCATAACCCCAAAACGATGGCGATGAATCAGTAAGAGACATCATAGATCACATCATATCTAATAAAGTGTGGTTGCGACGTTCGGACACACCATTACGCTATGGTGTTCTAGGTGGCGTGAGTTGCGAAACTATTCCGCATTGTTTCAAATGAAGACCAAACTCATAACTCAAATATTCACCTCCACGATCGGATCATAGAAACTTAATTTTCTTGTTACGATGATTTTCGACTTCACTCTGAAATTCTTTGAACTTTTCAAATGTTTCAGACTTATGTTTCATCAAGTAGATATACCCATATCTGCTCAAATCATCTGTGAAGGTCAAAAAATAACGATACACACCACGAGCGTCAACACTCATTGGACCGCATACATCAGTATGTATTATTTCCAATAAGCCTGTTGCTCATTCCATTGTACCGGAGAACGGAGTCTTAGTCATCTTTCCCATGAGGCATGGTTTGCAAGCATCAAGTGATTCATAATCAAGTGATTCCAAAAGCCCATCCGCATGGAGTTTCTTCATGCGCTTTACACCAATATGACCTAAACGGCAGTGCCACAAATAAGTTGCACTATCATTATTAAACTTATATCCTTTGGCTTCAATACTATCAATATGTGTATCACTACTATCGAGATTCAATAAAAATAGACCACTCATCAAGGGTGCATGACCATAAAAGATATTACTCATATAAATAGAACAACCATTATTCTCTGATTTAAATTAATAACCGTCTCATATCAAACAAGATCCAGATATAATGTTCATGCTTAATGCTGACACCAAATAACAATTATTCAGGTCTAATACTAATCCCGAAGGTAGATGTAGAGGTAGCGTGCCGACGGCGATCACATCAACTTTGGAACCATTTCCCACGCACATCGTCACCTCGTCCTTAGCCAATCTTCGCTTAATCCGTAGTCCCTGTTTCGAGTTGCAAATATTAGCAACAGAACAAGTATCAAATACCCAGGCGCTACTGCGAGCATTAGTAAGGTACACATCAATAACATGTATATCAAATATACCTTTCACTTTGCCATCCTTCTTATCCACCAAATACTTGGGGCAATTCCGCTTCCAGTGAACAGTCCCTTTGTAGTAGAAGCACTCAGTCTCAGGCTTAGGTCCAGACTTGGGCTTCTTCACTTGAGCAGGAACTTGCTTGCCGTTCTTCTTGAAGTTCCCCTTCTTTCCTTTCCCCTTTTCTTGAAAATAGTGGTTTTGTTAACCATCAACACTTGATGCTCCTTCTTGATTTCTACCTCCACAGCCTTTAGCATTGCGAAGATCTCGGGAATTGTCTTATCCATCATGAAGACAATTATAGTTCATCACGAAGCTTTTGTAGCTTGGTTGCAGTGATTGACGAACTCTGTCAATGACACTATCATCAGCAAGATTAACTCCCAGTTGAGTCAAGTGGTTGTGGTACCTAGACATTCTGAGTATATGTTCACTAATAGAACTATTCTCCTCCATCTTGCAGCTATAGAACTTATTGGAGACTTCATATCTCTCAATTCAGGCATTTGCTAGAAATATTAACTTCAACTCCTGGAACATCTCATATGCTCTATGACGTTCAAAACGTCGTTGAAGTCCTGATTCTAAGCCGTAAAGCATGGCACACTGAACTATCGAGTAGTCATCAGCTTTGCTCTGCCAGACGTTCATAACATCTGGTGTTGCTCCTACAGCGGGCTTTGCACCTAGCGTTGCTTCCAAGACCTAATTCTTCTGTGCAGCAATGAGGATAATCCTCAAGTTACGGACCCAGTCTGTGTAGTTGCTACCATCATCTTTCAACTTTTCTTTCTCTAGGAACGCATTAAAATTCAACGGAACAACAGCACGGGCCATCTATCTACAACAACATATATAAGCAAAATACTATCGGGTACTAAGTTCATGATAAATTTAAGTTCAATTAATCATATTACTTAAGAACTCCCACTTAGATAGACATCCCTCTAATCATCTAAGTGATCACGTGATCCATATCAACTAAACCATAACCGATCATCACGTGAAATGGAGTAGTTTTCAATGGTGAACATCATTATGTTGATCATATCTACTATATGATTCACGCTCGACCTTTCAGTCTCAATGTTCCGAGGCCATATCTACATATGCTAGGCTCGTCAAGTTTAACCCGAGTATTCTACTTGTGCAAAACTGGCTTGCACCCACTGTATGTGAATGTAGAGCTTATCACACCCGATCATCATGTGGTGTCTCGGCACGACGAACTGTAGCAATGGTGCATATTCAGGGAGAACACTTATACCTTGAAATTTCGTGAGAGATCATCTTATAATGCTACCGTCGTACTAAGAAAAATAAGATACATAAAAGATAAACATCACATGCAATCAATATAAGTGATATGATATGGCCATCATCATCTTGTGCCTTTGATCTCCATATTCAAAGCACCGTCATGATCACCATCGTCACCGGCTTGACACCATGATCCCCATCATAGCATCATTTTCGTATCGCCAACTATTGCTTCCTCGACTATCGCTACCACTTAGTGATAAAGTAAAGCAATTAGATGGCGATTTCATTTCATATAATAAAGCGACAACCATATGGCTCCTGCCAGTTGCTAATAACTTTGTGACAAAACATGATCATCTCATACAACAATTTATATAATCACGTCTTGACCATATCACATCACAACATTCCCTGCAAAAACAAGTGAGACGTCCTCTACTTTGTTGTTGCAAGTTTTACGTGGCTGCTATACGGGCTTAGCAAGAATTGTTCTTACCTACGCATCAAAAACCACAATGATGTTTTAACCTTCAACAAGGACCGGGCATAGTCACACTCGATTCAACTAAAGCTGGAGAAACAGACACCCACTAGTCACTTGTGTGCGAAGCACGGCGGTAGAACCAGACTCATGAACGCATTGATGTAATGTCGGTATGGGCTGCTTCATCCAACAATACCGCTGAATCAAAGTATGACATGCTGGTAAGCAGTATGACTATTATCACCCACAACTCTTTGTGTTCTACTCATGCATATAACATCTACGCATAGACCTGGCTCGGATGCCACTGTTGGGGAACGCAGTATTTCAAAATTTTCCTATGATCACGCAAGATCTATCTAGGAGATGCATAGCAATGTGAGTGGAGAGTGTGTCTACGTACCCTCGTAGACCGAAAGCGGAAGTGTTAAGTAACATGGTTGTTGTAGTCAAACGTCTTCGCGATCCAACTGATCAAGTACCAAACACACGGCACCTCCGCGATCTAGACACGTTCAGCTCGGCGACGTCGCTCGTACTCTTGATCCAGTTGAGCCAGAGGGTGATTTTTGTCAGCACGATGGCGTGTTGATGGTGATGATGAAGTCACCGACATAGGGCTTCGCCTAAGCACTACGACAATATGACCGAAGTGTAAAATTGTGGAGGGGGGCACCACACACAGCTAAAGATCAACTTGCGTGTCTATGGGGTGCCTTGATACGTCTCCAACGTATCTATAATTTTTTTTATTGTTCCATGGTATTATATTATCAACCTTGGATGTTTTATATGCATTTATAGGCTATTTTATATGATTTTTGGGACTAACCTATTAACCTATAGCCTAGTGCCAGTTTCTGTTTTTTCCTTGTTTTAGAGTATCGCAGAAAAGGAAAATCAAACAGAGTCCAATTGACCTGAAACTTCACGGAACTTATTTTTGTACCAGAAGAAGCCCATAGAGTATCGGAGATGGACCAGTGGAGTCCCGGGCTGCCCACGAGGGTGGGGGCGCGCCCCCTGCCTCGTGGACAGCCCGGAGGTCCATCGACGTACTTCTTCGTCCCATATTTACCCATATATCCTAAAAACTTCGGGGAGCACAATAGATCAGGAGTTCCGCCGCCAGAAGCCTTCGTAGCCACCAAAAACCAATCTAGACTCGTTTCGGCACCCAGCCGGAGGGGAGAATCCCTCTCATGTGGCCATCTTCATCATTCCGGTGCTCTCCATGACGAGGAGGGAGTAGTTCTCCCTCGGGGGCGGAGGGTATGTACCAATAGCTATGTGTTTGATCTCTCTCTCTCTCTCGTGTTCTTGAGGTGATACAATCTTGATGTATCGCGAGCTTTGTTATTATAGTTGGATCTTATGATGTTTCTCCCCCTCTACTCTCTTGTAATGGATTGAGTTTTCCCTTTGAAGTTATCTTATCGGATTGAGTCTTTAAGGATTTGAGAACACGTGATGTATGTCTTGCGTGGGATACCTGTGGTGACAATGGGGTATTCTATGATCCACTTGACGTATGTTTTGGTGATCAACTTGCGGGTTCCGTGACCTTGGGAACCTATGCATGGGGGTTGGCACAAGTTTTCATCTTGACTCTCCGGTAGAATCTTTGGGGCACTCTTTGAAGTATTTTGTGTTGGTTTGAATAGATGAATCTGAGATTGTGTGATGCATATCGTATAATCATACCCACAGATACTTGAGGTGACTTTGGAGTATCTAGGTGACATTAGGGTTTTGGTTGATTTGTGTCTTAAGGTGTTATTCTAGTACGAACTCTAGGGCTGTTTGTGACTCTTATAGGAATAGCCCAACGGATTGATTGGAAAGAATAACTTTGAGGTGGTTTGGTACCCTACCATAATCTCTTCGTTTGTTCTCTGCTATTAGTGACTTTGGAGTGACTCTTTGTTGCATGTTGAGGGATAGTTATGTGATCGAAGTATGTTATTATTGTTGAGAGGACTTGCACTAGTGAAAGTATGAACCCTAGGCCTTGTTTCAACACATTGCATTACTGTTTGTGCTCACTTTTATCATTAGTTACCTTGCTGTTTTTATATTTTTCAGATAACAAAAACCTTTATCTATCATCCATATTGCACTTGTATCACCATCTCTTCGCCGAACTAGTGCACCTATACACTTTACCATTGTATTGGGTGTGTTGGGGACACAAGAGACTCTTTGTTATTTGGTTGCAGGGTTGCTTGAGAGAGACCATCTTCATCCTACGCCTCCTACGGATTGATAAACCTTAGGTCATCCACTTGAGGGAAATTTGCTACTGTCCTACAAACCTCTGCACTTGGAGGGCCAACAACATCTACAAGAAGTAGGTTGTGTAGTAGACATCAAGCTCTTTTCTGGAGCCGTTGCCGGGGAGGTGAGTGCTTGAAGGTATATCTTTAGATCTTGCAATCGAATCTTTTTGTTTCTTGTTTTATTACTAGTTTAGTTTATAAAAGTTAACAACAAAAAAATGGAATTTAGGATGTCTCATATGCTTCATCTTTTTATTATCTATCATGAAAATAAGGATTCCGATAATTGTACTCAAGTGCTAGAAGAAGAATGCATTAGAATGTTTGGCACTAAATATTTGAATGATGAGCATGATTGCAATGTTGTTAGTATGAATTCTTTGAATATCCATGATGCTAATGATATGCAAAGCCACAAGCTTGGGGATGCTACATTTGATGAAGATATTTTTAGTCCCCCAAGTTTTGATGTGCAAATTTATTATGATGAGAGCATGCCCGCTATCTATGATGATTATTGTGATTACTTGTATGCTATAAATAATAATGATATCCATGAAACTTTTCATCATGATTTTAACTTTCAATTGGATTATGCCTCACATGATAGTTATTTTGTTGAGTTTGCTCCCACTACAATTCATGAGAAGAAATTTGCTTATGTGGAGAGTAATAAATTTTTTATGCTTGTGCATCATGGAAATAGTGCTTTATGTGATAGTTATATTGTTGAATTCATTCATGATGCTACTGAAAATTATTATGAGGGAGGAACATATGCTTGTAGGAATTGCAATAATATCAAGTTTCCTCTCTATGTGCTTAAAGTTTTGAAGTTATGCTTGTTTTGCCCTCCTATGCTTGTTGATTATTGTTCCCACAAGTTGTTTGCTCACAAAATCCCTATGCATAGGAATTGGGTTAGACTTAAATGTGCTAGTCATATTCTTCATGATGCTCTCTTTATGTTACAATTCTTATCTTTTATGTGAGCATCGTTGAAATCATCATGCCTAGCTAGGGGCATTAAACGATAACGCTTGTTGGGAGGCAACCCGATTTTATTCTTGCTCCTTGCTTTTTGTTCCTGTTTAGTAATAAATATTTTATCTAGCCTCTGTTATGATTGAGTTTTTATGTTTTAATTAGTGTTTGTGCCAAGTAGAACCTTTGGGAAGACTTGGGGAAAGTCTTGTTGATCTTTCTGTAAAAAACAGAAACTTTAGCGCTCACGAGAATTGCTGACATTTTTTATTGGAGAGTGCTATTTAGTTAATTATTTTTGAGGATGACTAATAGATAAATTCCTCACGTCCAGCAAGTTATTTTAGAATTTTTGGGGTTCCATAAGTTTGCATTAGTAACATATTACTACAGACTGTTCTGTTTTTTGACAGATTCTGTTTTTCATGTGTTGTTTACTTATTTTGATGAATCTATGGCTAGTAAAAGAGTTTATAAACCATAGAGAAGTTGGAATACAGTAGTTTTAATACCAATATAAATAAAGAATGAGTTCATTATAGTAACTTGAAGTAGTGTTTTGTTTTCTTTCGCTAACGGATCTTATGAGTTTTCTGTTAAGTTTTGTGTTGTGAAGTTTTCAAGTTTTGGGTAAAGATTTGATGGACTATGGAATAAGGAGTGGCAAGAGCCTAAGCTTGGGATGCCCAAGGCACACCAAGGTAATATTCAAGGACTACCAAGATCCTAAGCTTGGGGATGCCCCGGAAAGCATCCCCTCTTTCGTCTTCGTTCATCGGTAACTTTACTTGGAGCTATATTTTTATTCTCCACATGATATGTGTTCTGCTTGGAGCGTCATCTTATTTCATTTTATTTTTCTTGCTGTTTGAATAAAACACCAAGATCTGAAATTATTAAATGTTTGAGAGTCTTGACATAGTTGCATAATTATTCGACTACTCATTGATCTTCACTTATATCTTTCGGAGTAGTTTGTTGTTGCTCTAGTGCTTCACTTATATCTTTTTAGAGCACGTTGGTGGTTTTATTTTATAGAAAATAATGAACTCTCATGATTCACTTATATCATTTTGAGAGTCTTTATAACAGCATGGTAGTTTGCTTTGGTTATGAAACTAGTCCTAATATGATGGGCATCGAAGAGGGATATAATAAAAACTATCATAAAAAGTGCATTGAATACTATGAGAAGTTTGATACTTGATGATTGTTTTGAGATATGAAGATGGTGATATTAGAGTCATGCTAGTTGAGTAGTTGTGAATTTGAGAGATACTTGTGTTAAAGTTTGTGATTCCCGTAGCATGCACGTATGGTGAACCGTTATGTGATGAAGTCGGAGCATGATTTATTTATTGATTGTCTTCCTTATGAGTGGCGGTCGGGGACGAGCAATGGGTTTTTTCCTACCAATCTATCCCCCTAGGAGCATGCGCGTAGTACATTGTTTTGATAACTAATAGATTTTTGCAATAAGTATATGAGTTCTTTATGACTAATGTTGAGTCCATGGATTATACGCACTCTCACCCTTCCACCATTGCTAGCCTCTAGTACTGCGCAACTTCCGCCGGTACCATAAACCCACCATATACCTTCCTCAAAACAGCCACCATACCTACCTATTATGGCATTTCCATAGCCATTCCGAGATATATTGCCATGCAACTTTCCACCGTTTCATTATTATGGCATGCTTCATCATTGTCATATTGCTTTGCATGATCATGTAGTTGACATAGTATTTGTGGCAAAGCCACCGTTCATAATTCTTCCATACATGGCACTCTTGAGTCATTGTACATCCCGGTACACCGCCGGAGGCATTCATATAGAGTCATATCTTTTTCTAAGTATCGAGTTGTAATTCTTGAGTTGTAAGTGAATAAAAGTGTGATGATCTTCATTATTAGAGCATTGTCCCAAGTGAGGAAAGGATGATGGAGACCATGATTCCCCCACAGGTCGGGATGAGACTCCAGACGAGAAAAATAAAAATAATAAAAGAGGCCAAAGAAGCCCAAATAAAAAAATTTGAAAAAAAGAGGCCATAAAAAAGGAGAAAGGCCCAAATAAAAAAATGAGAGCAAAAGAGAGAAGGGACAATGCTACTATCCTTTTACCACACTTGTGCTTCAAAGTAGGACCATGATCTTCATGATAGAGTCTCCTATGTTGTCACTTTCATATAGTGTGAATTTTTCATTATAGAACTTGGCTTGTATATTCCAACAATGAGCTTCCTCAAATGCCCTACGTCTTCGTGAGCAAGCAAGTTGGATGCACACCCACTTAGTTCCTTTTGTTGAGCTTTCATATACTTATAGCTCTAGTGCATCCGTTGCATGGCAATCCCTACTCACTCACATTGATATCTATTGATGGGCATCTCCATAGCCCGTTGATACGCCTAGTTGATGTGAGACTATCTTCTCCCTTTTTGTCTTCTCCACAACCACCATTCTATTCCACCATAGTGCTATATCCATGGCTCATGCTCATGTATTGCGTGAAGATTGAAAAAGTTTGAGAACATCAAAAGTATGAAACAATTGCTTGGCTTGTCATCGGGGTTGTGCATGATTTAAATATTTTGTGTGGTGAAGATAGACCATAGCCAGACTATATGATTTTGTGGGGATAGCTTTCTTTGGCCATGTTATTTTGAGAAGACATAATTGCTTGGTTAGTATGCTTGAAGTATTATTATTTTTATGTCAATATTAAACTTTTGTCTTGAATCTTATGGATCTGAATATTCTTGCCACAATAAAGAGAACTACATGGATAAATATGTTAGGTGGCATTCCACATGAAAAATCCTGTTTTTATCATTTACCTACTCGAGGACGAGCAGGAATTAAGCTTGGGGATGCTGATATGTCTCCAACGTATCTATAATTTTTGATTGTTCCATTCTATTATATTATCAGCCTTGGATGTTTTATATGCATTTATATTCTATTTTATATGATTTTTGGGACTAACCTATTAACCTAGAGCCCAGTGCCATTTTCCGTTTTTTCCTTGTTTTAGAGTATCGTAGAAAAGGAAAATCAAAAGGAGTCCAATTGACCTGAAACTTGACGAAACTTATTTTTAGACCAGAAGAAGCCCACGAGTATCGGAGATGGACTAGGGGAGTCCCGGGCTGCCCACGAGGGTGGGGGCGCAACCACCCCCCTGGGCGCGCCCCCTTCCTTGTGGACACGTAACACCCTCAATGCGACTATAGCTCCCACATGTCGAGGCACGACTTAGAGACATAATTGCATTGAACGCATATGTCGCAAGTTAGGCAATCATCACAACATCTCATGTAATATAGATAATAAAAGGGGAGATAACATAGTTGGCTTACACTCGCCACGTCAATGAAGGTACATAAATAGCATTACAACAATCAAACACTCATGGCCCGACTACGGCGCCAAAATAAAAGATAACCCAACATGCGACACGGTCTCGATCACCCCAACTGGGCACCACTACTGATCATCAGGAAAGGAAACATAGTATCGTTGAGAGTCCTCGTCGAACTCCCACTTGAGCTCAAGCGCGTCACCTGGAGCGGAATCATCAGGCCCTGCATCTGGTGTAATAGTAAACTGTGAGCCACAGGGACTCAGCAACCTCGCACCCTCGCGATCAAGACTATTTAAGCTTATAGGTATGGCAAGGTAAATATATGTGGAGCTACAACAAGCGACTAGCATATATGGTGGCTAAACTGTTCGCAAAAGAAAGCGAGAAGAGGAGGCAAAGCGTGAGCGAGAAACTAGAGAGCAACCTGAGCAAGCATTACTCTAACACCGTGTTCACTTCCCGGACTCCGCCGAGAAGAGACCATCACGGTAACACACTCAGTTGATACATTTTAATTAAGTTAGGGTTCTAGTTATCTACAACCGGACATTAACAAATTCACATCTGCCCATAACCGCGGGCACGGCTTTCGAAAGTTCAAATCCCTGCAGGGGAGTACCAGCTTAGCCCATGACAAGCTCTCACGGTCAACGAAGGAATAGACCTCCTCCCGAGACGTTCCGATCAGACTCGGTACCTCGGTTCTTCAAGACACTTCGACAGGTTAAAACAAATATGGCTACATTCTGCGATTTACAGCAAGTAGCCATCTAAATGCCACAAGATGAACCTGCTACAGCACTCAAACATGGCATAAAAATACATGGCAGGGATGCATTCATGATTCTTAACAAAAGTCTAGCACTGAGCTACGGCCAATTCATCCACTAACAGGTTCAAACAAGCATGGCAAAAATGCATATGGTAAATAGATTTCAGACTTAGTGAAAATCAGCACTTGTCTAGAATCTCAGATTAGATAGCACTCTTTGGAGCAACAAAACTACATGCTACAGGACCTAAACATGGCAAAGTAAAGCATGGAATGGAGCTACTCAAAGAGCTTAACAAAAGTCCCTTAGTGACCTTGAGCCAAAAGGGATAATAAAATATAATTGCAAGCATGTGAACATGGCAAAAACATAATCAGTTCTCAGACTTAGTGAAAACTGGAGCATGCTGAAAACAGATATCAAGTAGGCATGCTTACGAGCTCGATGCACTCACTACAGAGCAAGTCATGGAAACCTAAGCATACACCCATCAAGAATACACAAAATTCAAGCTATACATGGCAAGAACAATAACATAGAAAGCACGGATCAACTACAACATCCTCGGCAAAATCGCTAAGAAGTAGACAATCTGCCCAGATTCACGAGAAAGCAAAAGTAGAGCTCGATTGACTCAAGCTAGGGTGCTCCATAATTGCAAACAACGACATGGATGGATAGAGCCACTACAAGATTAACAAAACATCCTTACTGATCATCCTCAAAAGAGGCACGGATCACTAGGAAACAACATGAACATATGGCCATATGAGATAAACAGCTCAAAGACTTAGTGGAAATGCTAAATCCCTGGAATCAGCATTACCAAATGCCTCACTTTGCAAGCTTGTGCTAGTCACCACACACATTACAAAAATACATGGGTTGCACCTCTAAAAAGATGGCAAAACCCTTACCAAAACATATGTAGAGCTCATGGGCATATCATGCACACAATAATCATGGCAAAATTGACAAATATCTAAATGGAGCAGCAGATCTGACAATTATCTCAAGTAGCACTCTTCTAACAGCATTTCGGGCATCAAGATGAACTAAAATGAAAATGATGCAATCAGATGAAATTATGTACTCTCTGAGACGAACATTTTGATATGCTATATGCCAAAAACGGAGTTACCGATGAGGAGTTACGATGCGATGAACATGAGCATATGAACTAGGGTTTCGGGCAAAATGTCAACCCGATGCAATTTTTGGATCTGAGAACTGAACGGACTTCGAGGCGCTCGTCGGAATCACTGCTCGCCGGAGTTGCGCCAGGGATGGACGAGGGGAGGAGGAGGCGACCGGAGCTGGAGGAGGCCGGCCAGAGCGGGGCGGCGTCAGCGGCGGGCCTTGCGGCGGTGCGGCGACGAAGGGGCGATGGCCGGCGACGAGGGGGCGGCGCCGGGCGACGATGGCGCCCACGGCGGCGCGGTGGCCAGACGGCGAGGCAAAGGAGCGACGCGGCGAGGCGGAAGGCGGGCGCGGGGCGGCGGTGGTCGATGGGCCGGGGGGGCGGTGACGGGCCCTGCGGGCCGGGGCCGGTGCGTACGGCGATGTGGGGCGCCGCGCCACGTGGCAGGCGCGGATATGGCACGGGCGGCGGCGGCGGTTTGTCCGGCCGGATTCGGACGTGTCCGGCCGGCACGAGGTGGGATTTCTCTTTTTTTAGGGTTTCGGGGAGGGGATCCGAGATTTGGAATGAGGGGTCTATATATAGGCATAGAGGGAGCTAGGAGTGTCCAAATGAGGTGCGGTTTTCAGCCACGCGATCATGATCGAACGCTCTAGATGATGGAGAGGGTTTTGGTGGGTTTTGGGCCAACTTGGAGGGGTGTTGGGCTGCAACACACACGAGGCCTTTTCGGTCCCTCGGTTAACCGTTGGAGCATCAAACGAAGTCCAAATGGTACGAAACTTGACAGGCGGTCTACCGGTAGTAACCCAAGGCCGCTTGGCAAGTCTCGGTCCAATCCAGAAATGTTTAATCCCCACACACGAAAGAAAGGTAGAAATGACCACCGGAGGAGAACGAAGTGCCGGAATGCAAAACGGACAACGGGGAAAATGCTCGAATGCATGAGATGAACACGTATGCAAATGCAATGCACATGATGACATGATATGAGATGCATGACAACGATAACAACACACGGAGACAAAGAACTCGAACCCGAGATAATAAAATAACTTAACGCCAGAAACGGCAAGAGTTGGAATACATATTGGGAAAGTCATATCCGGGGTGTTACAACACTCCACCACTATGAAAAGATCTCGTCCCGAGATCTAGGACTGAAAGAACGCCGGGTACTCAGAACGGAGGTGATCCTCGCGTTCCCAGGTAGCTTCACGGTTGGAATGGTGTGACCACTTGACTTTGAGGAATTTGATTGGCTTGTTGCGAGTCTTGCGTTCAGTCTCTTCAAGAATAGCAACTGGGTGCTCATGATAGGAGAGATCTTCTTGGAGCTTGATGTCCTCGAAGTTGACGGTGTGGTCAGGAGTCTTGAAGCACTTTCGAAGCTGAGAGACATGGAACACATCATGAACATTTGCAAAGTTTGAAGGAAGCTCGAGTTGATAGGCGAGATCGCCTCTCTTGCTGACAATCTTGAAAGGTCCCATGTATCTAGGGGCAAGCTTCCCTTTGATACCGAAGTGACGAGTACCTTTCATAGGAGAGACGCGGAGGTAAACATGATCTCCAATCTCGAAATCCAAATCACGGTGCTTACTATCATAGTAGCTCTTCTGACGGGATTGGGCTGCTTTGAGGTTATCTCGAATGACTTTGCACATTTCCTCTGCCTCTATGATTAAGTCATTACCCAAAAGCTGACGTTCACCGGTTTCAGACCAGTTGAGAGGGGTACGACACTTCCTGCCATACAGAATTTCAAATGCGGCCTTGCCCGAACTTGCTTGAAAATTGTTGTTTTAGGAGAATTCAAGATAAGGAAGACAATCCTCCCACTTCATGCCGAAGGAGATCACACAAGCCTTGAGCATATCTTCAAGAGTCTGGTTGACACGCTCGACTTGACTGCTAGTTTGAGGATGGAAAGCTGTGCTGAAGCGGATGTTGGTGCCCATGGCCTTCTGAAAAGAATCCCAAAACTTGGAGGTAAAGATGCTGCGACGGTCTAAAGAGATCACTTGTGGAATATCGTGCAAAGAGAAAATTCGATAGGTATAGAGTTCCGCCAATTGAGCTGCAGTGATTGACTCTTTGATAGGCAGAAAGTGAGCCACTTTAGTGAGTTTGTCGATGACAACGAATATAGCATCATTGCCACGTTTGGACTTTGGAAACCCAGTCATGAAGTCCATCTCAATGTGGTCAAACTTCCATTCTGGAATGGCAAGAGGTTGGAGGAGAACAGCTGGCCTTTGGTGTTCTGCCTTCACTCTTCTGCAGACATCACATTCATTTACGAATTGAGCAATCTCGCGCTTCATTCGAGTCCACCAATAAGCCTTCTTGAGGTCCTGATACATCTTCGTGCTCCCAGGGTGGATGGAGAGGAGAGAATTGTGAGCCTCGTTCATGATCACTTTACGGAGGTCACCTTTCGGCACAACAATACGATCCTCGAAGAAGAGAGTATCCTTGTCATCAAGGCGGTAGCACTTGTACTTGGGTTAACTCTTGGCAATCCCAATCTTCACCTTTTTCACCATAGCATCAAGAAGCTGGGCTTGGCGAATCTGGTCTTCCAAGGTAGGAGAGACTTGAAGGTTGGCGAGGAAACCTTGAGGAACAACTTGCAGATTAAGTTTGCGGAAAGCTTCACAAAGCTCGGGTTGATAAGGCTTGAGAATCAGACTGTTTTAATAAGCCTTCCTGCTCAATGCGTCAGCAATCACATTGGCCTTGCCTGGAGTATACTCGATACTAGGATTATACTCTTGAATCATTTCGACCCATCGAGTTTGCCTGAGGTTGAGATTAGGCTGAGTGAAGATGTACTTGAGACTCTTGTGGTCAGTGAAGATGTCCACTTTTCTTCCCAATAAGAGATGTCTCCAAGTCAAAAGAGCATGCACAACTGCCGCCAACTCGAGATCATGAGTGGGGTAGTTCTTCTCATTGGGCTTTAACTGGCGAGAGGTATAAGCAACAACTTTCTTCTCTTGCATCAACACTGCGCCAAGACCTTGGAGAGAGGCATCACAAAAGACCTCGTACGGCTTGGATTCATCAGGCGGAGTCAGAACTGGAGCAGTGATTAATTTCTCTTTCAAAGTGTTGAAAGCAATGTCACACTCCAGAGACCAAACGTACTTGACGTGCTTCTGGAGAATATTTGAGAGAGGCTTCGCGATCTTAGAAAAGTTTTCAACGAATCTTCGACAGTAGCTTGCGAGACCGAGGAAGCTACGGAGTTGCTTCACGTTCTGAGGAGGTTCCCAATTCACAATTGCAGACACCTTCTCAGGATTCACGGCAATGCCCTTGGAAGAGATGATATGACCAAGATAAGGAACCTCATCGAGCCAAAATTCGCACTTGGAGAACTTGGCGTAGAACTTGTGTTCTCTGAGCTTATCGAGTACCAAACGCAAGTGCTTGGCATGATCTTCCTTGTTCTTCGAGAAAACCAGAATGTCGTCGAGATAGACCAAAACGAAGTCATTGGTGTAGGCGTTGAAGATGAAGTTCATCATGCGAGAGAAAGTCGGAGGAGCGTTGACGAGGCCAAAAGACATGACAGTGTACTCATATGAACCATAGCTTGTCCTGAAAGCCGTCTTGGGAATATCTTGCTCGCGAATACGAATCTGATGATAACCCATATGGAGATCAAGCTTGGAGAATACTTGAGCACCTTTGAGTTGTTCGAACAGCTCATTGATGTTGGGAAGTGGGTATTTGTTCTTGATGATCTTCTTGTTCAATGGACGGTAATCAACACAAAGTCGGTCCGTTCCATCCTTCTTCTTCACAAAAAGAACACCACAACCCCATGGAGAAGAACTAGGCCGGATGAGACCCATTCTTTCTTGAATATCGAGTTGCTTCTTCAGCTCCTTCAACTCTTCAGCTCCGAGCTTGTAAGGACGCTTGCACACAGGTTCCGTGCCAGGCTCAAGATCGATGACGAATTCAACTGGCCGGTGCGGAGGCATTCCTGGAAGCTCTTCCGGAAAGACGTCTTGATATTCGCAAACGACTGGAATTTGCGAGATAGCATCCAGTTCACCCTTCTCATTGAGAGAAAACAGATGGATGGTATTATCCCGAGCGGCAAAGACAATTACATCCTTAGACGAATGAGTCAATTGAATCTGCCTGGCAGCACAATCAAGATGCGCCTTGTGCTTAGAAAGCCAATCCATCCCGAGAATAAGATCAATATCCGAGTTACCAAGAACAATTGGGGAAGAAAGGAACTTGTTGTCGCCCAAGGTGATAGTAACCTCCGGGACGCAGGTGTTAGCTGTCATCTCCTTGCCCGGTGACACAATTTGCAAGGAACTTTGCAGATACTGATAATCGCACTCATACTTTGATGCAAAAGGTTTGGAAATGAAACAATGCGATGCACCAGTGTCAAAAAGAACTTTTGCAGGAATATCATTAACAGGAAGGTTACCCATGATGACATCTGACGAATCCTCTGCCTGAGCTGTGTTCATCAAGTTGACCTTGGCATGCTTGGGGTTATGCTTGACCACAGATGTACTTGCCGATCTGACAGGAGGAGGAGGAGGAAGACGCCTCTGGTTGAGACACTTGTTGGTATAGTGACCCTTCTGTTGGCACTTGTTGCACGTGACCTCTGAAAGCGGACGGTGGTACGGAGCACTCGATCTTGGAGCTTGAGACGAAGTCTTGTTCTGAAAGCCAGGGTTGGGTGGGTGGGAAGATCCACTGCCACCTTTGCTCTTCTGCTGATACGGCTGACGGAACGGAGGAGGAGGAAGCCAATACTTCTGCTGCTTGGCCACTTGAGTAGAGGAAGAAGGAGTAGTGTCTCTGACTCGCTTCTTGGAAGCATCACACCTCAGTTGAGCGGCCTCTTGCTTCAATGCCATGTTGTAGAACTCATCGTACCTCAAGGGCTCAAAGAGAATAAGAGCGACCTGGATTTCTTCTCTGAGACCACCCCTGAACTGGTATATCATGCTCTTCTCATCAGGGACGTCCTGCTTGGCAAAGCGGGCGAGCTTCTGAAACAACTTGTTGTAGTCAAAGACAGACAAAGAGCCTTGCTTGAGGTTGCGGAATTCCTCACGCTCGCTTTCAACCACGCTTTGAGGAATATGATGAGCTCTGAAATCTTGACGGAATTCATCCCAAGTGATCACACGTCCACCTCTAGAATCCTTGTACTGCTGGAACCATTCTACAGCTTGATCTTTGAGTTGGAAGGAAGCGAACTTGACGAAGTCCTTAGGCCTGACGTTACTGCACTCGAAATGCTTGCACAGATCCACGAGCCAATCGTCAGCATCGGTTGCCTCAACACAATTGCTGAAAGTCTTTGGCCCGTTAGCAAGGAACTGCTTGAGTGTAGCAAAGTGATTCTGATTGTTGCCTTGGTTCCCTTGGTTGCCTTGATTGCGCTCTTGAAGAATTTGCATGATCAACTATGTGTTTGCATTGGTTGCGGCCATCACAGCTTGCCATGCCTCCGGAGGAGGTGGAGTTGGTGGCGAATCTTGATTCTGATTCTGATTGGTGCTCTTAGCGGGAGCCATCCTGAAGAGGTTGACCACCGTTAGCACATAGACAGATAAAATGAAGCTGAATCCAACGGAATTAAAATTGCAACATATAGTCTTCACATCCGAACAAAATGAACGAATGCATTCCTCTTGAAATGGTCACATATCCATAAATTGAGAAGCCACTTACAATTTAGGTAGAGAAATAAATCAACAAGGTACGGATCAAGAACGAATAATTGGTAAGAAATCCCAATCTCAAACCAAATATTCGTGGAAGAAGAACTAGAGCTACTTGAATTCCCACCTATGAAACTCCCGAACCTTTCCGGTTATGCAATCAGGTGTTGGGGATACAGGGGAAGCATAATATCTCACCCAAATCTAGCAAATCCTACATCCAGCTGTATCCATCCTTCAACACATAACCGAGAAAAACTTCGGAAACCATCTACCTCAACCTTCGAAAAGCATCCGTTATACAAGTTATGGCGATACTCCCGAACTCCCGCCCCAGTACTGGGTGGCGTCGAGAAGAGGTTGGATTTCCGCACCGTCAACTTCAAGGACATTGAGCTCCAAGAAGATCTCTCCTATCGTGAGCACCCAGTTGCTATTCTTGAAGAGACTGAACGCAAGACTCGCAACAAGCCAATCAAATTCCTCAAAGTCAAGTGGTCACACCATTCCAACCGTGAAGCTACCTGGGAACGCGAGGATCACCTCCGTTCTGAGTACCCGGCGTTATTTCAGTCCTAAATCTCGGGACGAGATCCTTTCGTAGTGGTGGAGTGTTGTAACACCCCAGATATGACTTTCCCAATATGTATTCCAAATCTTGCCGTTTCCGGCGTTAAGTTATTTTATTTTCTCGGGTTCGAGTTCTTTGTCTCCGTGTGTTGTTATTGTTTTCATGCATCTCATATCATGTCATCATGTGCATTGCATTTGCATACGTGTTCATCTAATGCATTCGAGCATTTTCCCCGTTGTCCGTTTTGCATTCCGGCGCTTCGTTCTCCTCCGGTGGTCATTTCTACCTTTCTTTCGTGTGTGGGGATTAAAAATTTCTGGATTGGACCGAGACTTGCCAAGCGACCTTGGGTTACTGCCGGTAGACCGCCTGTCAAGTTTCATACCATTTGGACTTCGTTTGATGCTCCAACGGTTAACCGAGGGACCGAAAAGGCCTCGCGTGTGTTGCAGCCCAACACCCCTCCAAGTTGGCCCAAAACCCACCAAAACCCTCTCCATCATCTAGAGCGTTCGATCACGATCGCGTGGCCGAAAACCGCACCTCATTTGGACACTCCTAGCTCCCTCTATGCCTATATATAGACCACTCATTCCAAATCTTGGATCCCCTCCCCGAAACCCTAAAAAAAAGAGAAATCCCACCTCGCGCCGGCCGGACACGTCCGAATCCGGCCGGATAAACCGCCGCCGCCGCCCGCGCCCTATCCGCGCCTGCCACGTGGCGTGGCGCCCCACATCGCCGTCCGCACCCGCCACGGCCCGCGGGGCCCGTCACCGCCCCCCGGGCCCATCGACCACCGCCGCCCCGCGCCCGCCTTCCGCCTTGCCGCGCCGCTCCTTTGCCTCGCCGTCCGGCCACCGCGCCACCGTGGCACCATCGCCGCCGCAAGGCCCGCCGCTGACGCCGCCCCGCTCCGGCCGGCCTCCTCCAGCTCCGGTCGCCTCCTCCTCCCCTCGGCAAGCCCCGGCGCAACTCCGGCGAGCAGTGATTCCGGCGAGCGCCTCGAAGTCCGTGCAGATCTCAGATCCAAAAATTGCATCGGGTTGACTTTTTGCCCGAAACCCTAGTTCATATGCTCCTGTTCATCGCATCGTAACTCCTCATCGGTAACTCCGTTTTTGGCATATAGCATATCAAAATGTTCGTCTCAGAGAGTACATCATTTAATCTCATTGCATCATTTTCATTTGAGTTCATCTTGATGCCCGAAATTCTGTTAGAAGAGAGCTACTTGAGATAATTGTCAGATCTGCTGCTCCATTTAGATATTTGTCATTTTTTTGATGTGTGTGGTGACTAGCACAAGCTTGCAAAGTGAGGCATTTGGTAATGCTGATTCCAGGGACTTAGCATTTCCACTAATTCTTTGAGCTGTTTATCTCATATGGCCATATATTCATGTTGTTTCCTAGTGATCCGTGCCTCTTTTGAGGATGATCAGCAAGGATATTTTGTTAATCTTGTAGTTCTCTATCCATCCATTTCTTTGTTTCCAATTATGGAGCACCCTAGCTTGAGTCAATCGAGCTCTACTTTTGCTATTTCGTGAATCTGGGCAGATTGTCTACATGTTAGCGATTTTGCCGAGGATGTTGCTGTTGATCCGTGCTTGCTATGTTATTGTTCTTCCCATGTATAGCTTGAATTTTGTGTATTCTTGATGGGTGTATGCTTAGGTTTCCATGACTTTCTCTGTAGTGAGTGCATCGAGCTCGTAAACATGCCTACTTGATATCTGTTTTCAGCATGCTCCAGTTTTCACTAAGTCTGAGAACTGATTATGTTTTTGCCATGTTCACATGCTTGCAATTATATTTTCTGATACCTTTTGGCTCAAGGTCACTAAGGGACTTTTGTTAAGATCTTTGAGTAGCTCTATGCCATTCTTTACTTTGCCATGTTCAGGTCCTGTAGCATGTAGTTTTGTTGCTCCAAAGAGTGCTATCTGATCTGAGATTCCAGACAAGTGCTAATTTCACTAAGTCTGAAATCTGTTTACCATATGCATTTTTGCCATACTTGTTTGAACCTGTTAATGGATGAATGGCCGTAGCTCAGTGCATAGACTTTTGTTAAATCATGAATGCATCCCTGCCCATGTTTTTGCCATGTTTTGAGTGATGTAGCCATGTTCATTCTTGTGGCATTTAGATGGCGACTTGGCTGTTAAATCGCAGAAGTGGCCCATATTGAATTGCTTGCATTTCAAACCGTAACTCCGATTCCGGCGTTCTTTATATCGTTTTCAAGCGATTTCATCTCATCTTTCCAGTGGCACACTTGGATCCCCAAGTTGAGGCCAGGTTCATGCATCCCTTGTCAAATCTTGCATATGCATCCCGCATTGCATCCCGCATAGCATACCATCTTTGCATCATGTTGTTTGAGTTTGCACGTGGTTGATTGTGTTCCGTTTGCTTGTTTGTCTTGTTTGGGTAGAGCCGGGAGACAAGTTCGCTAACGAGGAGCCCGTTGAGTTTGCTTTCGAGGATCCAGTCAACTCTGACAACTTTGCAGGCAAGATGATCATACCCTCGAAATCACTACTATCTTTGCTTTGCTAGATGCTCGCTCTTTTGCTATGCCTATGCTACGATGCCTACCACTTGCTTTCAAGCCTCCCAAATTGCCATGTCAAACCTCTAACCCACCATGTCCTAGCAAACCGTCTATTGGCTATGTTACCGCTTTGCTCAGCCCCTCTTATAGCGTTGCTAGTTCCAGGTGAAGATTGGAGACCGTTCCTTGTTGGAACATTATTTACTTGTTGGGATATCATTATATTGCCATGTTATCTTAATTCATCTATATACTTGTTAAAGGGTGGACGGCTCGGCCTCTCGCCTAGTGTTTTGTTCCACTCTTGCCGCCCTAGTTTCCATCATATCGGTGTTATGTTCCCGGATTTTGCGTTCCTTACGCGGTTGGGTTATAATCCCTTGATAGTTCGCCTTGATTAAACATTTTCCAGCAATCCCCAACCTTGGTTTTACCATTTGCCACCTAGCCTCTTTTTCCCTTAGGTTTCCGGAGCCCGAGGGTCATCTTATTTTAGCCCCCCTAGGCCAGTGCTCCTCTGAGTGTTGGTCCAAACTAGAGTCCTGTGCAGCGCCCCCTCGGGGAAACTCGAGGTTTGGTTTTAGTTGTACGAAGCGCTCATCTGAGTGTGCCCTGAGAACGAGATATGTGCAGCTCCTATCGGGATTTGTCGGCACATTCGGGCAGTGTTGCTGGATTTGTTTTAACCTGTCGAAGTGTCTTGAAGAACCGAGGTACCGAGTCTGATCGGAACGTCTCGGGAGGAGGTCTATTCCTTCGTTGACCGTGAGAGCTTGTCATGGGCTAAGTTGGGATTCCCCTGCAGGGATTTGAACTTTTGAAAGCCGTGCCCGCGGTTATGGGCAGATGGGAATTTGTTAATGTCCGGTTGTAGATAACTTGAACCCTAACTTAATTAAAATGAATCAACTGAGTGTGTTACCGTGATGGTCTCTTCTCGGCGGAGTCCGGGAAGTGAACACGGTGTTGGAGTAATGCTTGCGCAGGTTGCTCTCTAGTTTCTCGCTCGCGCTTTGCCTCCTCTTCTCGCTCTCTTTTGCGAACACTTTAGCCACCATATATGCTAGTTGCTTGCTGCAGCTCCACATATATTTACCTTGCCATACCTATAAGCTTAAATAGTCTTGATCGCGAGGGTGCGAGATTGCTAAGATCCTGTGGCTCACAGTTTACTATTAAACCAGATGCAGGGCCTGATGATTCCGCTCCAGGTGACGCGCCTGAGCTCAAGTGGGAGTTTGACGAGGACTCTCAACGATACTATGTTTCCTTTCCTGATGATCAGTAGCGGTGCCCAGTTGGGGTGATCAGGACCGTGTCGCATGCTGGGTTATCTTTTATTTTGGCGCCGTAGTCGGGCCATGAGTGTTTGATTGTTGTAATGCTATTTATGTACCTTGATTGACGTGGCGAGTGTAAGCCAACTATGTTATCTCCCCTTTTATTATCTATATTACATAGGATGTTGTGATGATTGCCTAACTTGCGACATATGCCTTCAATGCGATTATGTCTCTAAGTCGTGCCTCGACACGTGGGAGCTATAGTCGCATCGAGGGTGATCCTCCAGCTCCGGTCGCCTCCTCCTCCCCTCGGCAAGCCCCGGTGCAACTCCGGCGAACAATGATTCCGGCGAGCGCCTCGAAGTCCGTGCAGATCTCAGATCCAAAAATTGCATCGGGTTGACTTTTTGCCCGAAACCCTAGTTCATATGCTCCTGTTCATCGCATCGTAACTCCTCATCCGTAACATCGTTTTTGGCATATAGCATATCAAAATGTTCGTCTCAGAGAGTACATCATTTCATCTCATTGCACCATTTTCATTTGAGTTGGTCTTGATGCCCGAAATGCTGTTAGAAGAGTGCTACTTGAGATAATTGTCAGATCTGCTGCTCCATTTAGATATTTGTCATTTTTGCCATGATTATTGTGTGCATGATATGTCCATGAGCTCTACATATGTTTTGGTAAGGGTTTTGCCATCTTTCTAGAGGTGCAACCCATGTATTTTTTTGATGTGTGTGGTGACTAGCACAAGCTTGCAAAGTGAGGCATTTGGTAATGCTGATTCCAGGGACTTAGAGTCTTTGAGCTATTTATCTCATATGGCCATATGTTCATGTTGTTTCCTAGTGATCCGTGCCTCTTTTGAGGATGATCAGTAAGGATGTTTTGTTAATCTTGTAGTGCTCTATCCATCCATGTCTTTGTTTGCAATTATGGAGCAACCTAGCTTGAGTCGATCGAGCTCTACTTTTGCTATTTCGTGAATCTGGGAAGATTGTCTACTTGTTAGCGATTTTGCCGAGGATGTTGTCGTTGATCCGTGCTTGCTATCTTATTGTTCTTGCCATGTCTAGCTTAAATTTCGTGTATTCTTGATGGGTGTATGCTTAGGTTTCCATGACTTGCTCTGTAGTGAGTGCATCGAGCTCGTAAACATGCCTACTTGATATCTGTTTTTAGCATGCTCCAGTTTTCACTAAGTCTGAGAACTGATTATGTTTTTGCCATGTTCACATGCTTGCAATTGTATTTTCTGATCCCTTTTGGCTCAAGGTCACTAAGGGACTTTTGTTAAGCTCTTTGAGTAGCTCGATGCCATGCTTTACCTTGCCATGTTCAGGTCCTGTAGCATGTAGTTTTCTTGCTCCAAAGAGTGCTATCTGATCTGAGATTCCAGACAAGTGCTAATTTCACTAAGTCTGAAATCTGTTTACCATATGCATTTTTGCCATGCTTGTTTGAACCTGTTAATAGATGAATTGGCCGTAGCTCAGTGCTAGACTTTTGTTAAGCATCATGAATGCATCCCTGACATGTATTTTCATGCCATGTTTGAGTGATGTAGCATGTTCATCTTGTGGCATTTAGATGGCTACTTGCTGCAAATCGCAGAATGTGGCCATATTTGAATTGCTTGCCATTTCCAAACCGTAACTCCGATTCCGGCGTTCTTTATATTGTTTTCAAGCGATTTCATCTCATATTTCCAGTGACACACTTGGATTCCCAAGCTGAGGCCAGGTTCATGCATCCCTTGTCAAATCTTGCATATGCATCCCGCATAGCATACCATCTTTGCATCATGTTGTTTGAGTTTGCACGTTGTTGATTGTGTTCCGTTTGCTTGTTTGTCTTGTTTGGGTAGAGCCGGGAGACGAGTTCGCTAACGAGGAGCCTGTTGAGTTTTCTTTCGAGCATCCATTCAACTCTGACAACTTTGCAGGCAAGATGATCATACCCTCGAAATCACTACTATCTTTGCTTTGCTAGATGGTCGCTCTTTTGCTATGCCTATGCTACGATGCCTACCACTTGCATTCAAGCCTCCCAAATTGCCATGTCAAACCTCTAACCCACCATGTCCTAGCAAACCATTGATTGGCTATGTTACCGCTTTGCTCAGCCCCTCTTATAGCGTTGCTAGTTGTAGGTGAAGATTGGAGACCGTTCCTTGTTAGAACATTATTTACTTGTTGGGATATCATTATATTGCCATGTTATCTTAATGCATCTATATACTTGGTAAAGGGTGGAAGGCTCAGCCTCTCGCCTAGTGTTTGGTTCCACTCTTGCCGCCCTAGTTTCCGTCATATCGGTGTTATGTTCCCGGATTTTGCGTTCCTTACGCGGTTGGGTTATAATGGGAACCCCTTGATAGTTCGCCTTGATTAAAGCTTTTACAGCAATGCCCAACCTTGGTTTTACCATTTGCCACCTACCCTCTTTTTCCCTTGGGTTTCCGGAGCCCGAGGGTCATCTTATTTTAGCCCCACCTGGGCCAGTGCTCCTCTGAGTGTTGGTCCAAACTAGAGTCCTGTGCAGCGCCCCCTCGGGGAAACTCGAGGTTTGGTTTTAGTTGTATGGAGCTCTCATCTGAGTGTGCCCTGAGAACGAGATATGTGCAGCTCCTATCGGGATTTGTCGGCACATTCGGGCTGTGTTGCTGGATTTGTTTTAACCTGTCGAAGTGTCTTGAAGAACCGAGGTACCGAGTCTGATCGGAACGTCTCGGGAGGAGGTCTATTCCTTCGTTGACCGTGAGAGCTTGTCATGGGCTAAGTTGGGACTCCCCTGCAGGGATTTGAACTTTCGAAAGCCGTGCCCGCGGTTATGGGCAGATGGGAATTTGTTAATGTCCGGTTGTAGATAACTTGAACCCTAACTTAATTAAAATGAATCAACTGAGTGTGTTACCGTGATGGTCTCTTCTCGGCGGAGTCCGGGAAGTGAACACGGTGTTGGAGTAATGCTTGCGCAGGTTGCTCTCTAGTTTCTCGCTCGCGCTTTGCCTCCTCTTCTCGCTCTCTTTTGTGAACACTTTAGCCACCATATATGCTAGTCGCTTGCTGCAGCTCCACATATATTTACCTTGCCATACCTATAAGCTTAAATAGTCTTGATCGCGAGGGTGCGAGATTGCTGAGATCCTGTGGCTCACAGTTTACTATTAAACCAGATGCAGGGCCTGATGATTCCGCTCCAGGTGACACGCCTGAGCTCAAGTGGGAGTTCGACGAGGACTCTCAATGATACTATGTTTCCTTTCCTAATGATCAGTAGCGGTGCCCAGTTGGGGTGATCGGGACCGTGTCGCATGTTGGGTTATCTTTTATTTTGGCGCCGTAGTCGGTCCATGAGTGTTTGATTGTTGTAATGCTATTTATGTACCTTGATTGACATGGCGAGTGTAAGCCAACTATGTTATCTCCCCTTTTATTATCTATATTACATAGGATGTTGTGATGATTGCCTAACTTGCGACATATGCCTTCAATGCGATTATGTCTCTAAGTCGTGCCTCGACACGTGGGAGCTATAGTCGCATCGAGGGTGATCCTCCAGCTCCGGTTGCCTCCTCCTCCCCTCGGCAAGCCCCGGCACAACTCCGGCGAACAATGATTCCAGCGAGCGCCTCGAAGTCCGTGCAGATCTCAGATCCAAAAATTGCATCGGGTTGACTTTTTGTCCGAAACCCTAGTTCATATGCTCCTGTTCATCGCATCGTAACTCCTCATCCGTAACTCCGTTTTTGGCATATAGCATATCAAAATGTTCGCCTCAGAGAGTAAATCATTTCATCTCATTGCATCATTTTCATTTGAGTTCATCTTGATGCCCGAAATGCTGTTAGAAGAGTGCTACTTGAGGTAATTGTCAGATCTGCTGCTCCATTTAGATATTTGTCATTTTTGCTATGATTATTGTGTGCATGATATGCCCATGAGCTCTACATACGTTTTGGTAAGGGTTTTTACATCTTTCCAGAGGTGCAACCCATGTATTTTTTTGATGTGTGTGGTGACTAGCACAAGCTTGCAAAGTGAGACATTTGGTAATGCTGATTCCAGGGACTTAGCATTTCCACTAAGCCTTTGAGTTGTTAATCTCATATGGCCATATGTTCATGTTGTTTCCTAGTGATCCGTGCCTCTTTTGAGGATGATCAGTAAGGATGTTTTGTTAATCTTGTAGTGCTCTATCCATCCATGTCTTTGTTTGCAATTATGGAGCACCCTAGCTTGAGTTGATCGAGCTCTACTTTTGCTATTTTGTGAATCTGGGAAGATTGTCTACTTGTTAGCGATTTTGCCGAGGATGTTGTAGTTGATCCGTGCTTGCTATGTTATTGTTCTTGCCATGTCTAGATTAAATTTTGGGTATTCTTGATGGGTGTATGCTTAGGTTTTCATGACTTGCTCTGTAGTGAGTGCATCGAGCTCGTAAACATGCCTACTTGATATCTATTTTCAGCATGCTCCAGTTTTCACTAAGTCTGAGAACTGATTATGTTTTTGCCATGTTCACATGCTTGCAATTGTATTTTCTGATCCCTTTTGGCTCAAGGTCACTAAGGGACTTTTGTTAAGCTCTTTGAGTAGCTCCATGCCATGCTTTACCTTGCCATGTTCAGGTCCTGTAGCATGTAGTTTTGTTGCTCCAAAGAGTGCTATCTGATCTGAGATTCCAGACAAATGCTAATTTCACTAAGTGAAATCTGTTTACCATATGCATTTTTGCCATGCTTGTTTGAACCTGTTAATGGATGAATTGGCCGTAGCTCAGTTCTAGGCTTTTGTTAAGCATCATGAATGCATCCCTGACATGTATTTTCATGCCATGTTTGAGTGCTGTAGCATGTTCATCTTGTGGCATTTAGATGGCTACTTGCTGTAAATCGCAGAATGTGGCCATATTTGAATTGCTTGCCATTTCCAAACCGTAACTCCGATTCCGGTGTTCTTTATATTGTTTTCAAGCGATTTCATCTCATATTTCCAGTGGCACACTTGGATTCCCAAGCTGAGGCCAGGTTCATGCATCCCTTGTCAAATCTTGCATATGCATCCCGCATAGCATACCATCTTTGCATCATGTTGTTTGAGTTTACACGTGGTTGATTGTGTTCCGTTTGCTTGTTTGTCTTGTTTGGGTAGAGCCGGGAGACGAGTTCGCTAACGAGGAGCCCGTTGAGTTTGCTTTCGAGGATCCAGTCAACTCTGACAACTTTGCAGGCAAGATGATCATACCCTCGAAATCACTACTATCTTTGCTTTGCTAGATGCTCGCTCTTTTGCTATGCCTATGCTACGATGCCTACCACTTGCTTTCAAGCCTCCCAAATTGCCATGTCAAACCTCTAACCCACCATGTCCTAGAAAACCGTTGATTGGCTATGTTACCGCTTTGCTCAGCCCCTCTTATAGCGTTGCTAGTTGCAGGTGAAGATTGGAGACCGTTCCTTATTGGAACATTATTTACTTGTTGGGATATCATTATATTGCCGTGTTATCTTAATGCATCTATATACTTGGTAAAGGGTGGAAGGCTCGGCCTCTCGCCTAGTGTTTTGTTCCACTCTTGCAGCCCTAGTTTCCGTCATATTGGTGTTATGTTCCCAGATTTTGCGTTCCTTATGCGGTTGGGTTATAACGGGAACTCCTTGATAGTTCGCCTTGATTAAAGCTTTTACAGCAATGCCCAACCTTGGTTTTACCATTTGCCACCTAGCCTCTTTTTCCCTTGGGTTTCCGGCGCCCGAGGATCATCTTATTTTAGCCCCCCCCCCCTGGGCCAGTGCTCCTCTGAGTGTTGGTCCAAACTAGAGTCCTGTGGAGCGCCCCCTCGGGGAAACTCGAGGTTTGGTTTTAGTTGTATGGAGCGCTCATCTGAGTGTTCCCTGAGAACGAGATATGTGCAGCTCTTATCGGGATTTGTCGGCACATTCGGGCGGTGTTGCTGGATTTGTTTTAACCTGTCAAAGTGTCTTGAAGAACCGAGGTACCGAGTCTGATCGAAACGTCTCGGGAGGAGGTATATTCCTTCGTTGACCGTGAGAGCTTGTCATGGGCTAAGTTGGGACTCCCCTGCAGGGATTTGAACTTTCGAAAGTCGTGCCTGCAGTTATGGGCAGATGGGAATTTGTTAATGTCCGGTTGTAGATAACTTGAACCCTAACTTAATTAAAATGAATCAACTGAGTGTGTTACCGTGATGGTCTCTTCTCGGCGGAGTCCGGGAAGTGAACACGGTGTTGGAGTAATGCTTGCACAGGTTGCTCTCTAGTTTCTCGCTCGCGCTTTGCCTCCTCTTCTCACTCTCTTTTGCGAACAGTTTAGCCACCATATATACTAGTCACTTGCTGCAGCTCCACATATATTTACCTTGCCATACCTATAAGCTTAAATAGTCTTGATCGCGAGGGTGCGAGATTGCTGAGATCCTGTGGCTCACAGTTTACTATTAAACCAGATGCAGGGCCTGATGATTCCGCTCCGGGTGACGCGCTTGAGCTCAAGTGGGAGTTCGACGAGGACTCTCAACGATACTATGTTTCCTTTCCTGATGATCAGTAGCGGTGCCCAGTTGGGGTGATCGGGACCGTGTCGCATGTTGGGTTATCTTTTATTTTGGCGCCATAGTCGGGCCATGAGTGTTTGATTGTTATAATGCTATTTATGTACCTTGATTGACGTGGCGAGTGTAAGCCAACTATGTTATCTCCCCTTTTATTATCTATATTACATAGGATGTTGTGATGATTGCCTAACTTGCGACATATGCCTTCAATGCGATTATGTCTCTAAGTCGTGCCTCGACACGTGGGAGCTATATTTGCATCGAGGGTGATCCTCCAGCTCCGGTCGCCTCCTCCACCCCTCGGCAAGCCCAGGCGCAACTCCGGCAAACAGTGATTCCGGCGAGCGCCTCGAAGTCCGTGCAGATCTTAGATCCAAAAATTGCATCGGGTTGACTTTTTGCCCGAAACCCTAGTTCATATGCTCCTGTTCATCGCATCGTGACTCCTCATCCGTAACTCCTTTTTTGGCATATAGCATATCCAAATGTTCGTCTCAGAGAGTACATCATTTCATCTCATTGCATCATTTTCATTTGAGTTCATCTTGATGCCCGAAATGCTGTTAGAAGAGTGCTACTTGAGATAATTGTCAGATCTGCTGCTCCATTTAGATATTTGTCATTTTTGCCATGATTATTGTGTGCATGATATGCCCATGAGCTCTACATATGTTTTGGTAAGGGTTTTTCCATATTTCCAGAGGTGCAACCCACGTATTTTTTTGATGTGTGTGGTGACTAGCACAAGCTTGCAAAGTGAGGCATTTGGTAATGCTGATTCCAGGGACTTAGCATTTCCACTAAGTCTTTGAGCTGTTTATCTCATATGGCCATATGTTCATGTTGTTTCCAAGTGATCCGTGCCTATTTTGAGGATGATCATTAAAGATGTTTTGCTAATCTTGTAGTGCTCTATCCATCCATGTCTTTGTTTGCAATTATGGAGCATCCTAGCTTGAGTCAATCGAGCTCTACTTTTGCTATTTCGTGAACCTGGGCAGATTGTCTACTTGTTAGCGATTTTGCCGAAGATGTTGTAGTTGATCCGTGCTTGCTATGTTATTGTTCTTGCCATTTCTAGCTTGCATTTTGTGTATTCTTGATGGGTGTATGCTTAGGTTTCCATGACTTGCTCTGTAGTGAGTGCATCAAGCTCGTAAACATGCCTACTTGATATCTGTTTTCAGCATGCTCCAGTTTTCACTAAGTCTAAGAACTGATTATGTTTTTGCCATGTTCAGGTCCTGTAGCATGTAGTTTTGTTGCTCCAAAGAGTGCTATCTGATCTGAGATTCCAGACAATTGCTAATTTCACTAAGTCTGAAATCTGTTTACCATATGCATTTTTGCCATGCTTGTTTGAACCTTTTAATGGATGAATTGGCCGTAGCTCAGTGCTAGACTTTTGTTAAGCATCATGAATGCATCCTTGACATGTATTTTTATGCCATTTTTGAGTGTCGTAGCATGTTCATCTTGTGGCATTTAGATGGCTACTTGCTGTAAATCGCAGAATGTGGCCATATTTGAATTGCTTGCCATTTCCAAACCGTAACTCCGATTCCGGCGTTCTTTATATCGTTTTCAAGCGATTTCATCTCATATTTCCAGTGGCACACTTGGATTCCCAAGTTGAGGCCAGGTTCATACATCCCTTGTCAAATCTTGCATATGCATCCCGCATTGCATCCCGCATAGCATACCATCTTTGCATCATGTTGTTTGAGTTTGCACGTGGTTGATTGTGTTCCGTTTGCTTGTTTGTCTTGTTTGGGTAGAGCCGGGAGACGAGTTCGCTAACGAGGAGCCCGTTGAGTTTGCTTTCGAGGATCCAGTCAACTCTGACAACTTTGCAGGCAAGATGATCATACCCTCAAAATCACTGCTATCTTTGCTTTGCTAGATGCTCGCTCTTTTGCTATGCCTATGCTACGATGCCTACCACTTGCTTTCAAGCCTCCCAAATTGCCATGTCAAACCTCTAACTCACCATGTCCTAGCAAACCGTTGATTCGCTATGTTACCGCTTTGCTCAGCCCCTCTTATAGCGTTGCTAGTTGTAGGTGAAGATTGGAGACCGTTCCTTGTTGGAACATTATTTACTTGTTGGGATATCATTATATTGCCATGTTATCTTAATGCATCTATATACTTGGTAAAGGGTGGAAGGCTCGGCCTCTCGCCTAGTGTTTTGTTCCACTCTTGCCGCCCTAGTTTCCGTCATATCGGTGTTATGTTCCCGGATTTTGCGTTCCTTACGCGGTTGGGTTATAATGGGAACCCCTTGATAGTTCGCCTTGATTAAAGCTTTAGTTGTATGGAGCGCTCATCTGAGTGTGCCCTGAGAACGAGATATGTGCAGCTCCTATCGGGATTTGTCAGCACATTCAGGCGGTGTTGCTGGATTTGTTTTAACCTGTCGTAGTGTCTTGAAGAACCGAGGTACCGAGTCTGATCGGAACGTCTCGGGAGGAGGTCTATTCCTTCGTTGACCGTGAGAGCTTGTCATGGGCTAAGTGGGCACTCCCCTGCAGGGATTTGATCTTTCGAAAGCCGTGCCCGCGGTTATGGGCAGATGGGAATTTGTTAATGTCCGGTTGTAGATAACTTGAACCCTAACTTAATTAAAATGAATCAACTGAGTGTGTTACCGTGATGGTCTCTTCTCGGCGGAGTCCAGGAAGTGAAAACGGTGTTGGAGTAATGCTTGCGCAGGTTGCTCTCTAGTTTCTCGCTCACGCTTTGCCTCCTCTTCTCGCTCTCTTTTGCGAACAGTTTAGCCACCATATATGCTAGTCGCTTGCTGCAGCTCCACATATATTTACCTTGCCATACCTATAAGCTTAAATAGTCTTGATCGCGAGGGTGCGAGATTGTTGAGTCCCTGTGGCTCACAGTTTACTATTACACCAGATGCAAGGCCTGATGATTCCGCTCCAGGTGACGCGCTTGAGCTCAAGTGGGAGTTCGACAAGGACTCTCAATGATACTATGTTTCCTTTCCTAATGATCAGTAGTGGTGCCCAGTTGGGGTGATCGGGACCGTGTCGCATGTTGGATTATCTTTTATTTTGGCGTCGTAGTCGGGCCATGAGTGTTTTATTGTTGTAATGCTATTTATGTACCTTCATTGACGTGGCGAGTGTAAGCCAACTATGTTATCTCCCCTTTTATTATCTATATTACATGGGATGTTGTGATGATTGCCTAACTTGCGACATATGCCTTCAATGCGATTATGTATCTAAGTCGTGCCTCGACACGTGGGAGCTATAGTCGCATCAAGGGTGTTACAGGACAGCCCGGAGGTCCACCAACGTACTTCTTCCTCCCATATATACCCATATACCCTAAAAACTTTGGGGAGCACAATAGATCGGGAATTCCGCCGCCAGAAGCCTCCGTAGCCACCGAACACCAATCTAGGCCCGTTCTGGCACCCTGTCGGAGGGGGGAATCCCTCTCCGGTGACCATCTTCATCATCCGGTGCTCTCCATGACGAGGAGGGAGTAGTTCTCCCTCGGGGATGAGGGTATGTACCAGTATCTGTGTGTTTGATCTCTCTCTCGTGTTCTTGAGGTGATACGATCTTTATGTATCACGAGCTTTGCTATTATAGTTGGATCTTATGATGTTTCTCCCCCTCTACTCTCTTGTAATCGATTGAGTTTTCCCTTTGAAGTTATCTTATCGGATTGAGTCTTTAAGGATTTGAGAACACTTGATGTATGTCTTGCGTGGGATACCTGTGGTGACAATGGGGTATTCTATGATCCACTTGATGTATATTTTGGTGATCAACTTGCGGGTTCCATGACCTTGGGAACCTATGCATAGGGGTTGGCACACGTTTTCATCTTGACTCTCCGGTAGAATCTTTGGGGCACTCTTTGAAGTACTTTGTGTTGGTTTGAATAGATGAATCTGAGATTGTGTGATGCATATCGTATAATCATACCCACGGATACTTGAGGTGACATTGGAGTATCTAGGTGACATTAGGGTTTTGGTTGATTTGTGTCTTAAGGTGTTATTCTAGTACGAACTCTACGGCTGTTTGTGGCACTTATAGGAATAGCCCAACAGATTGATTGGAAAGAATAACTTTGAGGTGGTTTCGTACCCTACCATAATCTCTTCGTTTGTTCTCCGCTTTTAGTGACTTTGGAGTGACTCTTTGTTGCATGTTGAGGGATAGTTATGTGATCCAATTATGTTATTATTGTTGAGAGGACTTGCACTAGTGTAAGTATGAACCCTAGGTCTTGTTTCAACACATTGCATTACCGTTTGTGCTCACTTTTATCATTAGTTACCTTGCTGTTTTTATATTTTTAGATTACAAAACCTTTATCTATCATCCATATTGCACTTGTATCACCATCTCTTCGCCGAACTATTGCACCTATACAATTTACCATTGCATTGGGTGTGTTGGGGACACAATAGACTCTTTGTTATTTGGTTGTAGGGTTGCTTGAGAGAGACCATCTTCATCCTACGCGCCCTACAGATTGATAAACCTTAGGTCATCCACTTGAGGGAAATTTGCTACTGTCCTACAAACCTCTGCACTTGGAGGTCCAACAACATCTACAAGAAGAAGGTTGTGTAGTAGACATCATGCCTCCCTCCCCCGTATATAAAGGAGGGGAGGAGGAGGAGGGCCTGCCACAAGGGGCGCGCCCAAGGGGGGGAATCCTACTCCGAGAAGAAGGAAGGAGAGGAAGAAGAGAAGAAAAAGGGGGGCGGCCCCCTAGCTCTAGTATAATTCGGTTAGGGCTAGGGGGGCGCCATAGCTTGGCCTGCCTCCTCTGTTCCACCATTAGGCCCATGAGGCCCAATAACTTCCCGGAGGGTGTTCCGGTAACCCCCGGTACTCCGAAACTTATCCGAAATGACCCGAACCATTCCGATGTCTGAATGTAGCCTTCCAATATATGAATCTTTATGTCTCAACCATTTTGAGACTCCTCGTCATGTATGTGATCACATCTGGGACTCCGAACAACCTTCGGTACATCAAATCCCATAACACATAATACATATCGTCATCGAACGTTAAGCGTGCGGACCCTACGGGTTCGAGAACTATGTAGACATGACCGAGACACATCTCCGGTTAATAACCAATAGCGGAACCTGGATGATCATATTGGTTCCTACATATTCTACGAAGATCTTTATCGGTCAAACCACATAACAACATACGTTGTTCCCTTTGTCATCGGTATGTTACTTGCCCGAGATTCGATCGTCGGTATCATCCTACCTAGTTCAATCTCGTCACCGGCAAGTCTCTTTACTCATTCCGTAATGCATCATCCCGTGACTAACTCATTAGTCACATTGCTTGCAAGGTTCATAATGATGTGCATTACCGAGAGGGCCCAGAGATACCTTTCTGATACACGGAGTGAGAAATCCTAATCTCGATCTATGCCAACTCAACAAACATCATCGAAGACACCTGTAGAGCATCTTTATAATCACGCATTTACGTTGTGACGTTTGAGAGCGCACAAGGTGTTCCTCTGGTATTCGGGAGTTGCATAATCTCATAGTCATAGGAACATGTATAAGTCATGAAGAAATCAATAGCAATAAACTAAACGATCATAGTGCTAAGATAACGGATGGGTCTAGTCCATCACATCATTCTCTAATGATGTGATCCCGTTCATCGAATGACAACACATGTCCATGGTTACGGAACTTAACCATCTTTGATTAACGAGCTAGTCAAGTAGAGGCATATTGGGGACACTTTGTTTGTCTATGTATTCACACATGTACTAAGTTTCTGGTTAATACAATTCTAGCATGAATAATAAACTTTTATCATGATATAAGGAAATATAAATAACAACTTTATTATTGACTCTAGGGCATATTTCCTTCATATTTGATATACATGTTATTGATGTGTACCTTACTAATGCTCGTAGTAGCGCCTGGGTATTTGATACTAGTTCTGTTGCTCATATTTGCAACTCAAAACAAGGGCTACAGATTAAACGAAGATTGGCTAAGGACAAGGTGATGATGCGTGTGGGAAATGGTTCCAAAGTCGATGTGATCGCCGTCAGCACGCTACCTCTACATCTACCTTAGGGATTAGTTTTTGACCTAAATAATTGTTATTTGGTGCCAGCGTTAAGCATGAACATTATATTTGGATCTTGTTTGATGCGAGACAGTTATTCATTTAAATCAGAGAATAATGGTTGTTCTATTTATATGAGTAATATCTTTTATGGTCATGCACCCTTGATGAGTGGTCTATTTTTACTGAATCTCGATAGTAGTGATACACATATTCATAGTATTGAAGCCAAAATATACAAGTTTAATAATGATAATGCAACTTATTTGTGGCACTGCCATTTAGGTCATATTGGTGTAAAGTGCATGAAGAAACTCCATGCTGTGGGCTTTTGGAATCACTTGATTATGAATCACTTGACGCTTGCGAACCATGCCTCATGGGCAAGATGACTAAGACTCCGTTCTCCGGAACAATGGAGCGAGCAATAGACTTACTGGAAATAATACATAATGATGTATGCGGTCTGATGAGTGTTGATGCTCGTGGCTGGTATCATTATTTTCTGATCTTCACAGATGATTTGAGCAGATATGGGTATATCTACTTAATGAAACATAAGTCTGAAACATTTGAAAAGTTCAAAGAATTTCAGAGTGAAGTGGAAAATCATCGTAACAAGAAAATAAAGTTTCTACGATCTGATCGTGGAGGTGAATATTTGAGTTATGAGTTTGGTCTTCATTTGAAACAATGTGGAATAGTTTTGCAACTCACACCGCTTGGAACACCACAGCGTAATGGTGTATCTGAACGTCGTAACCGCACTTTATTAGATATGGTGCGATCTATGATGTCTCTTACTGATTTAACGCTATCATTTTGGGGTTATGCTTGAGAGACGATTGCATTCACGTTAAATAGGGCACCATCGAAATTCGTTGAGATGACACCATATGAACTGTGGTTTGGCAAGAAACCTAAGTTGTTGTTTCTTAAAGTTTGGTGCTGCGATGCTTATGTGAAAAAGCTTCAACCTGATAAGCTCGAACCCAAATCGGATAAATGTGTCTTCATAGGATACCCAAAGGAGACTGTTGGGTACACCTTCTATCACAGATCCGAAGGCAAGATATTCGTTGCTAAGAATGGATCCTTTTTAGAGAAGGAGTTTCTCTCGAAAGAAGTGAGTGGGAGGAGGTAGAACTTGATGAGGTAATTGTACCTGCTCCCTTATTGGAAAGTAGTTCATCCTAGAAATCAGTTCCAGTGATTCCTACACCAATTAGTGAGGAAGCTAATGATGATGATCATGAAACTTCTGATCAAGCTAATGATGATGATGATAGAGTAAGATCCACACCAGAGTGGTACGGTAATCCTATTCTGGAGGTCATGTTACTTGACCATGACGAACCTACGAACTATGAAGAAGCGATGATGAGCCCAGATTCCACGAAATGGCTTGACGCCATGAAATCTGAGATGGGATCCATGTATGAGAACAAAGTATGGACTTTGGTTGACTTTCCCGATGATCGGCAAGCAATTGAGAATAAATGGATTTTCAAGAAGAAGACTGACGCTGACGGTAATGTTACTGTTTACAAAGCTCGACTTGTTGCGAAAGGTTTTCGACAAGTTTAAGGAGTTGACTACGATGATACCTTCTCACCTGTAGCGATGCTTAAGTCTGTCCAAATCATGATAGCAATTGCCACATTTTATGATTATGAAATTTGGCAAATGGATGTCAAAATTGCATTCCTTAATGGATATCTTAAAGAAGAGTTGTATATGATGCCACCAAAAGGTTTTGTCGATCCAAAAGGTGCTAACAAAGTGTGCAAGCTCCAGCGAATCATTTATGGACCGATGCAAGCCTTCGAAGTTGGAATATACGCTTTGATAGTGTGATCAAAGCATATGGTTTTATACGGACTTTTGGAGAAGCCTGTATTTACAAGAAAGTGAGTGGGAGCTCTGTAGCATTTCTGATATTATATGTGGGTGACATATTGTTGATCGGAAATGATACTGAATTTCTGAATGGCATAAAAGGATACTTGAATAAGAAATTTTCAATGAAAGACCTCGGTGAAGCTACTTATATATTGGGCATCAAGATCTATAGAGATAGATCAAGACGCTTAATTGGACTTTCACAAAGCACATACCTTGATAAAGTTTTGAAGAAGTTAAAAATGGATCAGTTAAAGAAAGGGTTCTTGCGTGTGTTACAAGGTGTGAAGTTGAGCCAGACTCAATGCCCGACCACTGAAGAAGATAGAGAGAAAATGAAAGTCATTCCCTATGCCTCAGCCATAGGTTCTATCATGTATGCAATGCTATGTACTAGACCTGATGTGTGCCTTGATATTAGTTTATAAGGGAGATATCAAAGTAATCCAGGAGTGGATCACTGGACATCGGTCAAGAACATCCTGAAATACCTGAAAAGGACTAAGGATATGTTTCTCGTTTATGGAGGTGACAAAGAGCTCGTCGTAAATGGTTACGTCAATGCAAGCTTTGACACTGATCCGGATGACTCTAAGTCGCAAACCGTATACATATTTATATTGAATGGTGGAGCTGTCAGTTGGTGCAGTTCCATGCAGAGCGTCGTGGCGGGATCTATGTGTGAAGCAGAGTATATAGCTTCTTCGGAAGCAGCAAATGAAGGAGTCTGGATGAAGGAGTTCATATCCGATCTAGGTGTTCGTAATACCTAGTGCAAATGGGTCCAATGAAAATCTTTTGTGATAATACTGGTGCAATTGCCTTGGCAAAGGAATCCAGATTTCACAAGAGAACCAAGCACATCAAGAGACGCTTCAATTCGTGATCAAGTCAAGGAGGCAGACATAGAGATTTGCAAGATACATACGGATCTAAATGTTGCGGATCCATTGACTAAGCCTCTCTCACGAGCAAAACATGATCAGCACCAAGACTCCATGGGTCACTACTAGGAAAAGGGCAATAGATGGAAATGACACTAATGATGGAAATGTCAAAAAATAAAAGAAAATGATGGAAATGTCAAAAAAAAAAGAAAATAAGTTTCCTATGTGATATGTGGTCTAGTTGTTGGGAAAATTTACAAATATGAATTTCGACTTTATTTGCAAAATCTCTCTGAAATTTGTAAAATGGGCATAACTTTTGCATACGAACTCGGATTAAAAAGTTTTTTATATGAAAAATCATCTACTCGAAAAGTTACATCCAAATTTATGGGGCTTTTAAGATCCGGAGGGAAAAAAATTCAAACTATATCGTGATTATGCATAGGTGTTGGCACACGTTTTCGTCGTGATTCTCTGGTACAAACTTTGGGGCACTCTTTGAGGTCCTTTGTGTTGGTTGAATAGATGAATCTGAGATTGTGTGACGCATATCGTATAATCATACCCACGGATACTTGAGGTGACATTGGAGTATCTATGTGACATTAGGGTTTTGGTTGATTTGTGTCTTAAGGTGTTATTCTAGTACGAACTCTAGGGCTGTTTGTGACACCTATAGGAACAACCCAATGGATTGTTTGGAAAGAATAACTTTGAGGTGGTTTCGTACCCTACCATAATCTCTTCGTTCGTTCTCCGCTATTAGTGACTTTGGAGTGACTCCTTGTTGCATGTTGAGGGATAGTTATGTGATCCAATTATGTTATTATTGTTGAGGGAACTTACACTAGCGAAAGTATGAACCCTAGGCCTTGTTTCAACACATTGCAATACCGTTTACGCTCACTTTTATCATTAGTTACCTTGCTGTTTTTATATTTTGATATTACAAAAACTATTATCTACTATCCATATTGCACTTGTATCACCATCTGTTCGTCGAACTAGTGCACCTATACAATTTACCATTGTATTGGGTGTGTTGGGGACATAAGAGACTCTTTGTTATTTGGTTGCAGGGTTGCTTGAGAGAGACCATCTTCATCCTACGCCTCCTACGAATTGATAAACCTTAGGTCATCCACTTGAGGGAAATTTGCTACTGTCCTACAAACCTCTGCACTTGGAGGCCCAACAACGTCTACAAGAAGAAGGTTGTGTAGTAGACATCAATGAACAGGACCACCCCGTGGAGGGCAGGATGAACAGTAGACGGTGGAGGGCAGGATGAACAGTAGCCCGTGGAGGGGTGGTTGAACAGGAGCCCATGGAGAGGGCTGGTTGAACAGTAGCCGGTGGAGTAGCACGCCGTGGAGGCTGGATGAACAGGAGCCCGTGGATGAACAGTCACAGGTGGAGGCTAGAGGAGGTCGATGGTGGATGAACAGTAGCTCGTGGAGGCTGGAGGGGTTCGACGGTTGTCGGTGTCAAAACCGGCGGATCTCAGATAGGGGGTCCCGAACTGTGCGTCAAGGCCGGATGGTAACAGGAGATAAGGGACACGATGTTTTTACCCAGGTTCGGGCCCTCTTGATGGAGGTAATACCCTACTCCTTCTTGATTAATATTGATGATATGGGTAGTACAAGAGTTGATCTACCACGAGATCAAGGAGGCTAAACCCTAGAAGCTAGCCTATGGTATGATTGTTGTGTATGGAGTTGATTCTGTCCTACGGACTACAACCCTCCGGTTTATATAGACACCGGATAGGGTTAGGGTTACATAGAGTCGGTTACAATGGTAGGAGATCTTGAATATCCGCATCGCCAAGCTTTCCTTCCACACCAAGGAAAGTCCCCTCCGGACATGGGACGAAGTCTTCAATCTTGTATCTTCATAATCCTGGAGTCCGGCCGAAGGTATAGTCCGGCTACCCGAACACCCCCTAATCCAGGACTCCCTCAGTAGCCCCTGAACCAGGCTTCAATGATGACGAGTCCGGCGCGCAAATTGTCTTCGGCATTGCAAGGCGGGTTCCTCCTCCAAGTCCTTTCATAGAAGATTGTAAACACCAAGAGTAGTGTCCGGCTCTGTAAAATAAGCTTCCACATATTGCCATAGAGAGAATAATATTAACACAAATCCAATCTGCTGACGTATTCCGGAGTGTGTCATCACACTACAACTAAGTCCTTCATTCGAATCGTTTTCACTTTTCCACCTCAGCATGTTTTGCGAGGCGGTTTCCTTGGCACATCTTGTCAAAGCAGAGATCGTGTGCCCCCCTTTTACGGGATTCTCATCAATACAGACGTGGGTAACCCAATCGTGCCCGTTAGCATGTTTTCTTGATTAAAGGCGAGTCCCCCACGGTTATGGGGAGGGCTCCTGGTATTCAACCTCTTATAAAGAGACCAGGGCCTTACTCCTTTTCTCCAATCCAAAACAAGTTCGCCCGTCGCCCCGAGTTCTAACACCCTAGGCTCCAGATTCCGGGCGCCTCGGACCTTTGACAATGTCCGATTCCGACCTTCAAGGCCGATGGATGCCCTCCTCCGTCACGGAGGAGGACGTGCTAAAGTTGAGAGAGGCTAAGTTCTTGACCGCCGAAATTCCGCACAGGTTGCTTGCTCAAAGGTAGGCTATCCCTAGTCCCCAGCCCGATGAGAGCGTATTGTTCGTGTCTCACTTCCTTCGGGGGTTAGGCTTCCCGATGGATCCCTTTGTGAGGGGACTGCTGTTTTATTACGGGCTGGAATTCCATGACTTAGCTCCGGAGTCCATCCTCCATATCTCCTCGTTTATCGTTGTATGCGAAGCGTTCCTCTGTGTTACCCCTAACTTCGGATTATGGCTCAAGACTTTCAAAGTGGAGCCGAAGATGATCAAGGGACGGCACGCAGAGTGCGGAGGCGCTGTTATAAGCAAAAATGCCGATGCTCCATGGCACGAGGGCTCTTTTCAAGAGGAGCTGGGCTTGTGGCAACGAGAGTGGTTTTATATCACCGCTCCCCGGAGCGCCAAGTGGGTGGCACTTCCTGCCTTTCGCTCGGGTCCCCCACCACGGCTAGCGTCATGGGTTAACAGAGGGTTAGATTGGGGTTTGCCCAAGGACGTGCCCTTGTTACAGGGCCGAATTAAGGATCTCTTGGAAGGAGACCTCAGCTTGGTCAAGGTGACGCAGGTCATGCTTATTCGCCGAATATTGCCCGGCAAACGTCGCCCCCTTCGCCTGTGGGAGTTTAATCCAGAAGGACTGCGAGCTCTCTAGAACTTTATGGGCGCAATGCCCGCGGAGATGTATAGACTGTTCTTCGGATCACAAGAGATGTGTCCGGATTTAACCGAGGACGCAGGCCTAAGCTGCAATCGCCCGGATACTCAAGTAAGCAACCTTGTGCCCGGACCTTCTATCCATATAATTGTCATAAACTTGCCCCTAAAAGAGCCGTCCTTTTAAACAGGAGTGGATAGCAAAGGCAAAGCTGATCAGGTGTCTGGCTCCCCTTCCTGAAACCAGGCCGGATCCCGTGCTGGTCAGGATGCTAGAGATAATGCCTTTGGAGGGGGAGGACAAGGAAGCTATGGCCTCCTCGAAGGAGGCTGCTCCGAAGGGAGGAACCGACAATTCCTCTCCTAAGGGGAAGAAGAGAGCCGCCTCTGATGACCCGGAAACCGTGGCCTCGAAGCGGGGGAGAAAATCCTCGTCAGAGGGTCCGGCGCCGGGGAGTTCCTCGGCCGGACTACGCCCTCAAGGGGATCAGCCCTCCAGCAAGCCGTAAGTGGAGAAAGATTTTCCTTTTGAGGGATGAGGGAAATCCTTGATTTATATCTGAGAAGATTAACCGAATTTTTGCCTTGTAGCTCGGACCTCAGCCCTTCTCAGCAGAGCTCGTCTTCGAGGGATCTCCTTCTGGAGATGATGGAGAGCGGGACACCTCCCCCTGCTATGCCGCCTAGTGAGGCGGGCGACCCTGAGGTGTCGTCGCGGAGAGTTTCTCCGAATCCGGCAGGGGCGGAAGATAGCTATGTGGCCCCCCGAGGTTCTCCACGTCCGGCCTTTGAAAGATGTTGTGGGACAAGTCCGGCACCGTCTGGTGCTCGGCCGGAGGAGCTAAAGATTCTGCTGGGGCGAGCTTCTATCTCGGAGGAGCACCGTGCATTGATGGGCACGGTGATTGAAAGGATCTCATCCGCCGAGAGCGGATTGCATGAGGCCGTCAAAAGTTTACTGACGGGTTTTGAGGTACATTAGATAATGTACACTTTTGTCAGTTGCGCATGAATAAGATGCGCCCTGTGTAGATAGTAGCCCCTGAGACTCTGCGCGTCGTCAAGAAATGATGGCACGCGGAGGATCATAATCCCAGGTCTAAGATGTCGCCTTTGAATATAGGCGGCAGGGTGTCCGGAATCGAGCCGAACTGAAGATTTTGCCGAACTAAAGTGGCAACTGGAGGTGGCAGATGCTGACATCACGCTTGTCAATAAGCGGCTTGATGAGGCTCAAGGTATGTAATTCCTCGGGCAGCATTAGGTGAGAACAGTTTTATGCCTGTTTCTTACGATGTGTGTGCTTGACGCAGATGGTGCGGCCGCCGTGGAGAGTCTTAGGGCAGAACTTGCCTGAGCTAAAAAACAAGCCAGCGAAAGTGATGCGGCTACCAGGAAAGCCCTTGAAGAGCTGAGAGCCAAACAGGCTGCTCATTGCCGAAGCAAGGAAGAGATGGCTGAGATGGCCGAAAAGTTAAAAAGCGCTATAGACCGTTGCAGATTTCTCGAAAAAGAAGACCAGGCGAAACAAACGGACTTAGAGAAGGCCGTTGCCAATGCCAAGGACGCGCGCTTTGCGATGAGAGCTGCGAAGGAGGAGCTGCGTCAGGCCGAACAGATTGCGGCTGGAAAGCCCTTTATGCTACGAAGGAAATTTTGTGATCCAAAGTTTGCTCCGTTGGACCGGATGTGGAGTGTGGAGGATACCTATCTGGACTTGGCAGTGAGTGCTGCTGATGCGACCGAACATTTTCGAGATCAGAAAGATCGCGAAGTGGAAAAGCTTTTCTGGTCGCAGTTTTACAATCCAGAGCGTCCACTGGCAGTGGATGATCGTTTGGCTCAATGGGCCGAACTGAATAGGTTGTCTGGACTCGCCATGAAGTACGCCATAGGTTACCTGTGGCCGGGGAGATCGGAGCCGAAGAGTTATTTCAGTTTAGTGCAGCAATTCCTTGACGCGGTGCCGCGTATAAATGCAATGAAGAGGTCAGCATGCATAGAGGGCGCTAGGATGGCTCTTGCCCGTGTTAAGACATACTGGGTAGAGATGGAGACCACCGTTGTTGCGTCCCGAGATTCGGACAAAAGCCGAGTGTCCTCCGAGCACTATTTTCAGGAAGTCCTTGAAGGCGCTCGTGTAATAGAGACGCAATGCTCGAAAGATGCTATGTTATGATAGCATATGTAATTATAAAGTAATATTTTGAAAAACTGTAGTGGCCTTTTTTATACTTGTGCCTTCAAGTATTGGGAACACCTCCTGTGCGGCCGTTTGAAGATACATATACAAAATCTGAAAGATGGCAGTCGTTGGCTTGAGCCCCCATGCACATAGTGCGGGGGTGCTCGCAGAAGACGCATTTTCACACTTAACCCAACGTCTTGGTCCTACAAAGGAGGTGATAGCGCAGCGGGCCAGGCAACCGGACTATAATGCTTTAACACTTTCACCTAGCCATAGGAGTTTGACAGTGAGACTATTTAGGTAGCTCCTTGGTGGCAACTGTGTTCGTCCGAGTTCGGGGCGCGTATGTGCCTGACCGGGAAGCGGTCCTTCGTTAAAGCGGAGGAATCCGATAGATTCTGATAGGTCATCGAGTGGCTGACCAGTCTCACGCTACATCATGACAGTCAGTTTTCGGCTTTCTCTACTGAGGTGCTCGCCCGGCCAAACCGGGGCACAATTGCAGTTGTTCTCCTGGTACTACCTTAGCCGATAGAGTGGAACGTAAGGTAACCGAACTCAGGAGCCGGGCAACCCAACATTTGACCAAAGACATGATTCGGAGCTGATGCATATAATGCCAAAACTCGCGACGCTGAACACTCCCTAAGGTGTTCGGTCTTTATGAGTGCGGGCGAAACAACACTCTTTATTAAAAAAGAAAGCCCCTAGTGTCCAGGTACATGCAAGAAATTCTGACGTGGCCACATGCCAAGACGCCAGCCTCCTCCTTGGTTATATCAGAAAAAACCAGGGGATGTCTAGCAACAAGAGACAGTAAAAAAGGTTTACACAGGGTCTTAATCTAAAAAGAATCCTTTAGGACGGGTCCCTACTGCACGTCTGCGCCTGTGTCTCTGTTGTGCCGTATCCTGGACGGGCGCCGCACGACGTTCATCTGTAAAAGAGAGGAACTGAGGTGAAAACGGGTCGTGCCGAAAAAGTTTAAAATAAACAAAGTATAAAGTGAAATATATAAGATTGAGCTTTATTGTCTCTTATGCGTGGAGCCCCTAGTGCGGGGGTATATGGCTTCTAGGCCTGCATCAATAATGACTTTGAACCGAACTCGTCTATCCGCGTTCGTGGTCTTGAATAACCTATTTCGAAGTTTTTTTGGCCGGTGAGGCCATTTTACTGTGGGGTTGTCAAAGCGGCCGCACAGTCCTCCGCTTGGGGAGGCGCGCTCTAGTGCTTCCCCTTCAAAGAAATGATGCCTCGTGGACCGGGCATCTTAAGCGTAAGAGATGCATAATGCGGTATTGCGTTAAAGCGAGCGAAAGCTTCGCGTCCCAGTAGTGCTTGATAGCGACTTGAGAACGGGACGATATGAAAGGTCAGCTTTTCGCGGCGGAAGTTATCGGCAAAGCCGAATATGACTTTGAGCCGGAGAAAACCCATACAATGGGTGTCCAGACCAGGTATTACCCCTTGAAAGGAGGTTTTGCTGCGGCGGATTCTTGCTGGGTTTATCCCCATGTGCTGGATTGTATCCTGATATATCAGGTTTAGTCCACTGCCGCCGTCCATAAGGACATTTGAAAACTGGAGCCCGCCAATTATTGGATCGAGTATCAAGGCAGTCCAGCCTACATTCTTGATATTTATAGAATAATCTATCTGATCGAAGATGATCGGTTTTGACAACAAGTGGCAGGACCCTTTGGGGATGGGCCGTGTGGTCCGTACCTTTACGGGCGCCGCACGTTTTGTTATGTGATGTGAGTTCACTGTTTTTACTTCTTGTGGGAAGTTCTTTTGTTTCCTGGTGCTCTGCTTTTGGGGTTCATCCTCGTCTTCGCTTGGTGTGTCGAGCCCCTTGTGTTCGGCATTGAGTCTGCCGGATTGTTTGAAAACCCAACAGTCTCTGTGGGTATGGTTAGCAGGCTTCCCGGGAGTACTGTGTATTTGACATATCCTGTCCAGGATTTTATTTAGGTTGGATGGATCATCCCTGTTATCCTGTGGGGACGATTTTGCCTGATTTTGTCGTGAGCCTTTGAATCCGGCATTGACTGCCGTGCTCTTCAGACTTTTGTCCTTAGTCCGGCGATGGTCCTTGTTGCATCGCGGTTTTCCGTTTCCATCCCTAGTTTCGGATGTACTTGGATCGCTGGGGCTGCACCTTGCCAACCAGCTGTCCTCCCCTGCACAAAAGCGGGTCATGAGGCTTGTTAGTGCGGCCATTGTTCTTGGCTTTTCTTGGCCGAGGTGTCTGGCGAGCCATTCGTCTCGGACGTTATGCCTGAAAGCTGCTAAGGCTTCGGCGTCCGGACAGTAGACTATCTAATTCTTTTTAGTGAGGAATCTATTCCAGAACTGCCGAGCTAATTCTCCGGGTTGTTGAGTTATGTGACTGAGATCGTCTGCATCCGGAGGGCGGACATAGGTCCCTTGAAAGTTTGCTCGGAAAGCATCCTCGAGCTCTTCCCAGCTTCCAATTGTGTTTTCAGGAAGGCTTTTAAGCCAATGCCGGGCTGGCCCTTTAAGCTTAAGGGGTAAATATTTTATGGCGTGGAGATCATCTCCTCTAGCCATGTGTATGTGGAGGATATAATCCTCGATCCAAACTCCAGGGTCTGTTGTTCCATCATATGCCTCTATGTTTACGGGTTTGAATCCCTCTGGGAATTCATAACCCAGGACCTCATTGGTGAAACATAGGGGGTGTGCGGCGCCCCTGTATTTGGGTGTGCCGGATTCTGATGATGGCTTCATAGCGTTGCTTACGAGAGCTTGCTTTCTTGGCCCATAAATGGACCTGACTGGGCCATGATGCGAATCCTTAAGTAGGTCGCATGCCGATTTAGGTGCGGCGCCGCTTGCCGCTTTATGGGGTCGTCTATCCGACCGTGTGGCTTTCTCATTTTTTGAATGTGAGGGCTCTAGGGCCTCTTCGTCGAATTCGGGCAGTAGCTTTCTTTTCGGATAGCTTTTAGTGTGGCGACTGTCGCCGTATTTATCTGCGGTATTGATTACTTTGCTCCATCTAATTCGGAGTGCATCTTCCGCTGTTTTTAGCTTCCGCTTCTGCTTTTTTAGGCTGCGTGCAGTTGCAACGAGCCTCTCGTGGAGATTCTTCTGCTCCATAGGTTTATTCGGCATGAGGTCATCCGGAATGCCGTTTTCGCCGGAGGAGGGACGTTCGGTTTCTCTATCCGTGTTGCCCTGTTCGGACGGTTGCTCTAAGGCCTGCTTGTTGTCTCCCGGCTCGTCTTGCTCTATGGCTGGGTTTATCTCGAGGCGGGGCTTGGGTCGGTGTTTACGCCGACGCTTTGATTGCTTTTCGGGGGGTCGAACTCCCGTCCCATCCCCTTTTTCCTCGTTGTCGTTTCCTTTAGGGGTATCCACCATGTACACATCATGAGATGAGGTGGCTGTCCAATGCCCTATGGGCGTTGGTTCGTCGGTATCTCCTGCATCGTCATCCATGCTGTCGATGTCTCCGGAGTCAAAGTTGAGCACGTCGTTTAAATTGTCGACAGTGGCTACCAAGTGGGTGGTGGGTGGGCTTTGAATTTCCTCATCGTCCGCATCCCACCCTCGCTGACCGTAGTCCGGCCAGGGCTCTCCTGATAAAGAGAGAGACTTAAGAGAATTCAGGATGTCGCCAAAAGGCGAATGTTGAAAGATGTCTGCGGCGGTGAACTCCATTATCGGCGCCCAATCGGATTCGATTGGCAGGGGCGCGGGAAGTTCGGAATCCGGGGAGGAGTCCGGATCCTTGGAGTCACGGGTAGTGCAGAGTGCGGGGCTAGCGTTCGGCTCGATCGCCTCTGAGATCGCAGCCCCTGAGGCAGCGTCCAACCGCTGATCCTCGATCGGCGCAGTAGGCTCCGAATCAATGGTCGGGACCGGTGCATGTGCAGCCTCCAAAGCGCTGTTCGGCGGCAGAGCTATATCATGCCCATCGAGATAGTGCGGCGCGCTTGGCTGTGGCTCGAGTCCGTCGAAGATCAAGTCCCCGCGGATGTCAGCCGTGTAGTTTAAGCTTCCAAACCTGACCTGATGGCCAGGGGCGTAGCTTTCGATCTGCTCAAGGTGGCCGAGCGAATTGGCCCGCAGAGCGAAGCCGCCGAAGACGAAGATCTGTCTGGGGAGAAAAGCCTCACCCTGGACCGCATCGTTGTTGATGATCAAAGGAGCCATCGGGCCTAAAGGCGACGACACAGAGGAACTCTCAATGAAAGCAGCAATGTCGGTGTCAAAACCGGCGGATCTCGGGTAGGGGGTCCCGAACTGTGTGTCAAGGCCGGATTCTAACAGGAGATAAGGGCTCTGTCCCCTCTACCGGGATGGGATGGTTTATGCGCTTGTCCCGATGAAGCTTAGGACACGATGTTTTTACCCAGGTTCGGGCCCTCTCGATGGAGGTAATACCCTACTCCTGCTTGATTAATATTGATGATATGGGTAGTACAAGAGTTGATCTACCACGAGATCAAGGAGGCTAAACCCTAGAAGCTAGCCTATGGTATGATTGTTGTGTATGGAGTTGATTCTGTCCTACGGACTACAACCCTCCGGTTTATATAGACACCAGATAGGGTTAGGGTTACATAGAGTCGGTTACAATGGTAGGAGATCTTGAATATCCGCATCGCCAAGCTTGCCTTCCACGCCAAGGAAAGTCCCCTCCGGACACGGGACGAAGTCTTCAATCTTGTATCTTCATAATCCTGGAGTCCGGCCAAAGGTATAGTCCGGCTACCCGAACACCCCCTAATCCAGGACTCCCTCAACGGTGGAGATGAACAGTATCCTGTGGAGTCCCATTTTGCGGCACGCCACACCACTCCCGATGAACAGAACCCCCGTTTCGACTGTAGCGCTCCAACACAAGTTCGTTTCGTCCGTTTTGCGGTACGCCAGACCCCTCCCGATCAACAGGACCCCCATTTCGACCGTAGGAGGTCCGTTTCCTCCGTTTAGCGGTATGCCAGACCCCTCCCGATCAATAGGATCCTGTTTCGAATATGGACGGTCGAACACAAGGCAGTTTCCTCCGTTCTACGGTACGCGAGGCCTCGTTTCCATCGCCTGTTCCGTCCAAGCCCTCCCGATGAACACGACACATTCCATTGCCTCCCCATGAACACGACGCATTCCGTTGCCTCCCCATGAACACGACGCATTCCATTGCCTCCCCATGAACATGACGCATTCCGTTGCCTCCCCATGAACACGACGACGACGCTGTTCCGACCTAGCCATGTACATGAGCCTTGGTCGTACGTAATTCGAGACCCCGCCCGTATGTACACATACGTGGCCATATTTTCTTTCTTGCACCCTGGCTGCTATATGTACATGTAAATGCTACATGCGCACCTCTAGTACGACACATGCACGCCTCTACTACGACTCGTGCGCGCCTCTACATCGACCAGTATGTACGTACATGTTCGCGACCAGAATGACAGCTCTACGTACGCTTCAACCAGGTGGGTCCCGACTGTCAGGCACTTCCTTGCATGCGAAGATGTAGCTGGTGGGTCCCAGCAGTCAGGGGCAAACGTTTTTTTCACGAAATACGGTGGCCTATCCGGTGGGTCCCCGCTGTCAGGTGGAGGAATAATTATTTTGCGCGTAATAAGGAGGCACTTCCTTGCTGCGGCCGTGGACCCAGCTGTCAGTGTCTCCACGCACAGTACTCTTCTGATGGAAGTCGGTCGTTGACCACATTGACCACGCCGCGCCGAGAGCACCACGGCGGTGGACGACGGTGAGGCCTAGGAAGGGGACGACGTGGAGCCGGGGAAGACGCGGCAGTGGAAGCCCGCGCGGAGAGGAGTACGAGGGTTCACTGGTTCGGCTGCGGTGTGAGGCTGCCGTCGCCACAGGCCGTGGCCAGCGGTGGGAATAGTAGGGGGTGGTGAGGCCTCTGCGGCAGCACAGCCGGCCACGGGAGGCAGGAGCATTCGGCACGACCGGCGCTGCTTTGGGTGGCTGGAGCAAGAAGACCAGAGGTTGAAGAAGCACTACGGCCCTTGGATGGACACCGTACGGTCATTGGAGCTAGAATCGTTCATATTGACTAAGTTGACAAAGCCCTTCGTCCCCGTCAACTTAGTAGGCCCACAAGTCTGCCTCCCACCAAGGTGGGTCCCAGCTAGCCGGGGGAGTATTCATTTTTTTTGTGCGTAATCAGGAGGCACTTCTGGTGAGTCCGAACTGACAGCGGGGGGAACGTTTTTTTTTTTGCGAAATACGATGGCCCGTCCGGTGGGTCCCAGCAGTCAGGGGGAAACGATTTTTTTCGCAAAATACTAGTGGCCCATCCGGTGGGTCCCCGCTGTCACGTGGACGAATAATTATTTTCCGCGTAATAAGGAGGCACTTCCTTGCGGCTGTCGTGGACCCAGCGGTCAGCCTCTCCACGTACAGTACTCTTCCGATGGAAGTCGGTCGTTGACCACATTGACCACGCCGCGCCGAGAGCACCACGGCGATGGACGACGGTGAGGCATAGGAAGGGGACGACGCGGAGCTAGGGAAGACGCGGCAGTGGATGCCCACACGGAGAGGAGTACGAGCGTTCACCGGTTCGGCTGCGGTGCGAGGCTGCCATCGCCGCAGAATAACAGGGGGTGTGGGTGAGTAGAGGGATGCCCTGGCCAGCGGTGGGAGTAGTAGGGGGCGCTGAGGCCTGCGCGGCAGCACAGCCGGCCACGGGAGGCGGGAGTAGGCGGTCCCGCCGGCGCTGCTTTGGCGGCTGGAGCAAGAAGATCAGAGATTGAAGAAACACGACGGTCATTGGATTGACATCCAACGGTTACGTCTGCTAGAGTCGTTTGTTGACGTATACAATAACAAAAAAAATCTTGCATACGCGTCAACTAAACAGGCCCACAAGTCAGACCACTCCCTCTTTTCTAATAATTTATATATAGCTCATGGCAACTTCTTATGCAATTTATTGCAGTCATTTTTTTTTTGCTTGGCCAGCGCCATTTTCGCATATTTCTGTGGGTTCCAAACTATTTTTAATACCGAAATGTCTAGCCAGATTTAAAGTACTTTGAAGATATATTTAAATTAGGTTAATGCCCAGTGAAATAGGAATATGAAAATGTAATAAAATTTAGAAATTATAAAGTAATTGCCAATTTGTCATCTGTTTTTTATATTTACAACCGATTTCATATTACTTTCAAGATTTGCAGGCGTCTTGAAAGAGTTGTAGCCCATCAGGGCGTAGAGAAATAAGTAGGCCTGGATTGGTATTCTTCAAAAAAAATAAACTGGGCTCATTTTCACAAAGAAAAAATAGCTGGGCTGGTCACATGGTGAACATAAAATATAAGCCTCGGCTAGACGGGCCACAGCCCAGTTCAAACCCTGCTCCGTCTCAGCAATACCAATAAAAAAATATAGCTCGAGTAGCTACGTCCCAGGTGTCAGCCGATCTTGTGCTGTTCTCTTGTCTATTGACTATATACGCTCACAATGTCGTGGGTCCCAGATGTCAGGAAAACACTAGGAGGAAGCATTTTATTTTTCCATACACTAACGTGGTGGGCCCCTACTGTCATCCTCTCCACGTACTTCTGCCGATTCCTGTTGTTTGTTGACCACGTTGACAATGCGAGAGGGCGGCGCCGTGGCGAGCGCACCAAAGCGCGCGGAGGATGTCAGCGTTAACAATTTAGGAGACGGTGGGGCGGCGATGCGTGCGCTGAGGCGCAGCCAGCCGTGGGAGGTGGAAGCAGGCGGCCCCGCCAGTGCTGGCTTGGTTTTGGCGGCTGGAGGAAGACAGGACTAATGAAACACGACAGACTATAAAAGCAGCAGGAGTACTTAACAGCCTTAACTGAAACCAGCAGGGGCACTTAACAACCAAAGCTGAAAGCAGTATGAGTACTTATACAGGTTCAACCGTACAAAGCACGCCTCGAACAGTGCTACTTTGCCGACAGTTAACCAAGGGTGAGGCCGCCAAGCCCCAGGACAAGGCCCAGGCGCCACCCCGCGCATCCACAACCTTCTGAAAGCGGCTTCATCTCGCAACATGGTCAATAAACAGGATATTCGCTTTAGAGCCATGGAAAAGCATGAACATAATCTTCTGTCCTATTCTCCAAGATGGAAGGGCCTTCATTATTTGAGACCACCCATGAATAGGTATCTTTTCACCTCCAAGGGGAATTGAGTAGGTCGACATAAACATCATGTTGTGACCAAGCGCAAGTCTGACCCGACCATGGTTAGGCATCTGTATAGGAACAATAGAACTCGGCAGTTCCTGTTTCAAGAAGATCACAGCTGTAAAACTGTGTATAAGCAATAGTTTATGAACATCATATATAACAGAAAACTGCTCGTACCATAAGTTTTTTGACACAGTTGGACCTGTTCAACGAGCGCAGCAGTGGCACACATATCCCACGTGGCCTTCCACCATTGAAATGCCCCACAAGGACCTCAAGATGATCAATAAAGTGTACGAACTTGTGGATGTCGATCCAGTCAACTTCAGTGCCATTAGTAATAGCCGAGTTATTACAGAGTAACAAATGAGCAGACTGCTTAACTCTAAAAAAACCTACACGTGCCACCAATTATAAGAAAATATTAGTTAGAAGTAGCATCTTCGTGAGAGATTCGTTGCTACTTCTAAAGTTAAATTATGATTACTTAGACAGAATAGGTGGATTAAGAAGTAATCAAGGCAACAAGCAAGAACCAGATACAAAACTAACATGGATGAACAATTGGAAGGACGTCGGGGTGGAAGATCGCAGTGAAGATGAGACCAGGTTCTGCTATTTCCATCAACATTCGTGCGCCAACTTTCAGTCCGTAACACTTGAGAAAGTTTATCCAAGTTTGGCCATAAAAAAAGTAGCGATCTTCTTGGTTCATGAACCCAACTCGGAACTTATATCCATGGCTTGTCTTCACTATGACCATTAAACTAGTGTATTCAGTTATGGCAAGGCCGAGCATCTTGAGTACATGTGTTCTGGCAGAGCAAATAATACACTGCAGGAAAAATAATATGAGAACACAGAATGTTCAAAAAAAACCCACCCTCCCAGATAGAAAAGAGGATTCTAGGAACATACTGTGCGCGTTTCAAAATGTTGTGTTAGGGTACTCGCACTTTGGGCACTGCAAATGGAACACACTAGATTCAGTAGGAAGAAAAATGCATCAACGGCGGCGGCTGCCATCCTAGGATTACCTGCGACCAAGGGACTTGGGTGTATCGGGGATGGATGAAGAATTTGTACCTGGTTCTCCATGAGAAAACCATATGCAATCGCTGAGAGGGGGTTTTCTCTGAACAAGCAGACGAGGGAGAAGGGGATTCAGGCCCAGTGAAATATTGTCGCTTCGTCCGTCTAGCTTACTGCTATGGAAAGGGGGGTTGTGATTTGACGGTTCATTGGGCATTACTGCAGCGCTACGACCGGGGTGTGTCTACCGTGAAGTTGTGCACTCTAATTTGTGCATATGGCACGTGGACCCCGTTGCCGGTTGCCCCACATATCAGCGAAAGGAAGTAGAAAGACAGGAGTAACTAGTTACACATAAATATATTTTTTGACAGAGAGATACTCCCTCTGTAAAGAAATATACAAATCTTTTATATCACAAGCTCACCTTGCCGAGAAATATACTCCCTCTGCAACGCACAGGCATTATGGAGGTTCAACTTTTTTTATGGGGGTTCAGCTGAGAATATATTACTCAGATAGGCTCACGGTTCTGGACTTTGGGCCGTAGGCCGACCCTGCATGTTTGGGGGCGCATGTGTTCTACCTCAGCGCTTTTCATATTGCAAGCGATCGGCACGGCGCTGGTTTTAGATGCTGTCGCAAGGCGAATACACAAAATTAAATAAAGCACGGGAGCTGTTGGAATGAAATCGAACGACAGTTCCTTACCAGCAATCAGAGTTGCAATTCTATCAACGATATACCATGTGATAAATAATATTGCCGTACTACTTATACACACAGGACACTTGTTTCACCATGCCAAATTATTACATCAAAATCTCTCGGAGGATAGATCAGTTCGGCAGTTGCGTGCTGCTACTGAAGAATTTCAAAGTTGATTTGGACCAGCTCTCCTTGCCGAGAAAGTTCGATTTTGACATCATCCCCTACCGCAAGATATGATTTAGATTTGAACCTTGACCATCCTTTAGCATCAATCATCATGCGACCATCCTTTGTACTTACGATATATTGAGCAGGTTTATTCACACCAAGGCTGCGCATGGTAAGAGAAACTTGGCCACGGTCGCCCAGATTGTTGAACGACTCCCTCGTTGCTCTAGAAATTCTCTGTTTGCAAACAAGAAGACATAACCAAACAGTTAGATCAACAAAGTGAATCATGTGAAACAACATGGAAAGAAAAAAGAAGGAAGCACTTGGGCGGCCAATGCTTACCAAGAAGGTGGACATGTCGGTTTTTGTAAGGACTTTGGTATATGAAGTGCGAACTGCAGCCCAGTCTATTGCCGGTGCAACTGCATGGGCCGGAGCAGATGCAAGTGCAAGTGTTGGTGTAGGTGCCGAAGCCGCTGCTGCTGCCGGGGATGGTGCTCCTTGTAGAACTGGTGCCGGTGTCGGAGCAGGTGCCGATGTCGATGCCCGATCCTCCGGTAGATCAGACTGATCCGCTGACGCGGTCGGTGCCCAATCCTTAGCTGGATCAGACTAAGCTGCTGCCGCTGTCAGTGCTAGAGCAACTGCCGGTGCTCGATCTGTGCGAGACAGTGGCGATCGTGTCTGGTCTGCTATGATCAGCTTTCTAACTTGACTAGGATCCGTGACCGTGATCTAGTCTTTTTCTTCATTTCTTCTAAACGTGAGAAGGACTAATTGTGGCGTTTTTGCTAAACCAAACAACAGTTCATCATAGGGATTCAGCTTGTACTCAGACAACAGACTGATCCAATTTTTTCTAGTAATATAAGTGATGGACGGTGCCTTCGTTACTGACACAACATAAGAAGTGAAACCTGCAAAAATAGCTATCGTAGATCAAACCAAACGGTTTATTCGGTGATGAATGTCACATGGCAAAACCTGCATACTAAAATTGCAGGAAAAGAAAGAAAACATGACATTAAATCAATAAGATTTAGACAGTAAATCAATAAGATTTACTTGATGTGACATGAGTGAATCCTTACTAGGAAATCACTATGTTGAAGTACTAAACAGAAGATTGATCGTCCAACTACGTGTGGCATGCAGGGGCCCCGCCTACTCCCACAAGCAGGACAGTCCAAAGGTCGTGATAAATCGTATGGACCAAACATCCATGGGGCTGGAAATCCTGTTGTGTGCGATAAACCCTGCAATGCATACAGATATTGGAGTGTAACCATAATTGATAGACCGTCCTCACAAAAAATATGATATGGGTACTTCAAAATATACAGACTGAATTGAGTGGACAGACATTAACATAGACCGTTCTCAGGACTGACCACACACCAAAAGCGGCAGTACTAATAAACAATACAGGGTTCACAAACACAAATCAAGTACTAAAAAATAGTACTTACTACTGACAAGCAAAGTTGCAGTAACTAAACTCTACAGACTATTTTTTGCCACCGACCTACGGGATGAACCCCGCATAACTGACTAGGCCATGGACTTCGTGTGAGATGTCTACATGCACCATCACCATCTTGTGAACCTTGGAGAACCTAACAGAGTGTTCTTTCCACTCATAAACATGATGATGAAGATAGGCCGCATCAGATTTGTTGGGAAGCTTTACAAGAACCACACCCTTCGTAATCGAAGGCACAGCTAGGAAATTGTTGTGGTCAAGTACAGCCTTGAGAACACGCCTGACAACAATGCTATAGGAAAACATTAGTTCAGGACACGTGGCGACAAGGACACATCAGCTGGATAGTTCAGCAGTACAACTCATCATCAGGTCTTCCAGTTCACACGGCATGACTTTGAGAACTTCATCTCCACCGCGGACCTGGTTCTAATTCAAATAGAAACCATATTGTATTACTACCTCCGTTCAGAAATATAAGATGATTTTCGATATTATACTCCATATATGACTACATATACGCATAGAAATGAGTGACCAAAGACACTAGAACATGTCTTCAAAGGCATGACAATAGAGGGATTACATGCAATATCCATAACACAAGTTACTGAGGCAAATATACCCTCTTAAAAGGTAGCATTGATGTTCATAAAGTACTCCCTCCGTCCCAAAATTCTTGTCTTAGATTTTTCTAGATACGGATGTATCAAGTCACATTTTAGTATTAGATACATCCGTATCTAGACAAATCTAAGACAAGAAATTTGGGACAGAGGGAGTAGTTGAAAGTAATCTATAAGAAATCAGTGTCAACCTCTCGCATGTTTTCGTCAAAAGAGGAATTTAGAACCGTCATTTGGCACACAAAAATCACATGCAAGATTACCCAGAAAGTTGTACTACTAGTACTAGTACTGCGTGTTAGATGAAAAACACGATCAAGATCGAGAAAAAGATCGTCAAGAAGAGATATTACCTGGACTTGCTTAATGAGGGATCCCGGAGAGGGGGGCCTGGACAGGGCCATGGCTTTGAGCTTGTCCGCGGTAGTCTCGGTGGGGTGCTTGCGCTTCTTCGTACCACGAGCCTCGACGGTTTTGGCCGGAGCCATAGACATTACTTCGGCCGGTGCTCCAGCGTCCATCAAGAAACTGTTAAATAGAAATAAAATAAAAGAAACCATAATCACAAACCCAAAAGAAGAAAAGAGAGGGAGTTATAGGATCAGTCTCGGGGTTGCAAGACCGGGCCTTGGCCAGAATCAACACCATTGATGCGCTCACCTTTCCTTCTTTGGGAGAGAAGAACAATGGCAAAAGCAGGTCAGGGTTTTCTTGAAGAAATGAGGAACAAGATGAGGCAGAAGTGATGGTTGGGTAGAGAGGAAGGTGAGAGAGAAGAGTGAAATGATGGTTGCTTCGTCCGTCCAACGTACTGCTGGAAAGGAGGGGGTTTTGTGATTTGATGGCTCATTGGGCATTACTGCGGTGCTTCGATCGGGGTAGTCTACCTTCACTCTACTACGGAGTAATTTAGTGCATGGCTAGTGGACCCCGATTCTGGCTGTCCCACACGTCGGTGAAAGTGAGTAATTTAGTGTATGGCTGGAGGAGGATCCGCATGGTAGAGCGTGTCCACTGTTTTTCAGAAGAAAAAAATGATTACAGCAAGCGTTTCCACTCTTACGACGGAGGAGTGCGAAACACGGTAGCCACTTGAACATACACACTACTCCTACTACTAGGCATGTGCAGTGGTTCATATGTCAGTACTACACAATCTTGTTGCTAGTGTAGTAAGATATGATGATAACAAATGATGTTGTGCGCATGTCAACTACTCCTATATGTAACATAGTACCACTTTTTCGACTGTCCAGTCGAGAATGAACGGTGAGATCAATGTTAATAGAACTAGGTCCACAGCGCACGGAGAGTACGGTGCTACAGTACTCCATGAAAGATGAACCATATGAAGCACGAATAGTGTTAGGTAGGGTGTATGAAGGGTGCACGGGATGGGAGCAAAATTTCCCTTCTCGACCCACTTTTGGGTGTTTGGCAGAGTGCATGAAGGGTGCATGAGTCCACACTAGTAGGTTGACAAAAATACATGAAGAGGAAACAACTATATTGAGATGAGAATGCAACCAAACACACCCACACGCTTTGTGCTACAGTGACTAATCTGCACTGTCTGAGTTTGATTCAACGGTCATGTTGCACCGAGACATGGACATGCCCATGCAGAGGGCGCCTAAACACCACCGAAGTTCGTCTGCTTCTCGAGGCGCATGACGTTGGTGATGCAGGGTGCTACCGCCCGCAGAGCCCGCTCCCGGTCGACGGGAGCCAGCTCGTCAAAGACGGCGTCCAATGGCACGAATGGATTCCGGTGACGGAGCCCTGAAAGGATTCGCCCGACAACGACGACGGCAACCCGCAGCCCCTCCTTGTCCAGCTCAGCCCCCACCATCGCGCGGAGACGACTCAGCTCCTCGGAGATATAGGTGAAGAAGGAGACCAGGTCAGGAAGCCGCAGCTCGTTGATGTCGACCGGGTGGTCGAACGGGTTTAGCCCGATGGCCGGCATCGTCGCGCTGGCACGACGGTAGGCATCGCGCAACCGCAACACATGTGTGGCAACTTGGTTCACCAAGTGGCTGAGGCGATCCTGGACCTCTTCACGATCGGCCCTCTCGCGCTCCAGCCGGCTCCCCTAATGGCCTATCGTATCTCCCGCTTTCTGCAGCAATGTCGCCGACGCCTCGAGCATCTTTGTGGTGGACGCCTGCCGCTTTTGAAGCTCGTGAACTCCGGCACATAACGGAGGAGCATGGCACTCCTCTCCTCCTTGAGCTCACGGAGCTCCACGTCCTTGGCCCTGAGCTCCGCATCCTTGGAATGGAGCTCGTGTGTCAGGAGCCTCACCTCGGACTCCGTGACCAGCTGCGCCGCCATGGCACCAGGTAGAAGCAATGGGGAGAGGAAGCAAAGGGGGTGAAACGGCTGAAAGGCAATGCAATCTACGGGAAGGCGGAGGGAGCGGGGAATCTTTTGGTTTTCACCATGGTAAAACACCAGTCGACGACTTCTCACATCAGGGAGCAGTGGGTACAGGCGGAGTCATCGTGACTAATTGCTGCCGCGCCTGCTCCCGTCCATCAAAAAATTAAAAATCCTGCCGCGCCTGCTCCCGGCAATCAAAAAATTAAAAATCCTGCCGCACCCAAACACCAGAGCAACGCCGTGGTGGATATTTAAAGTTACCTGCCGGCAAGTAGATAAAAAAAGGGGTGAAAAAACAAATGTGGCGGCGGCTTAGCTAATCGGTCGAACTAGCCCAACTAGCTAGCCACCGTGCTTCACTGATGTACTCGGCGGGAAAGGTGGTCTTTCGTGATTTGACGACCAAGGAGGACCTAGAAAACACACGGTAGGGCGTCCTACGTCAGGAAGAATATATGCGTGCACCACCCAGGAGGACCCCGAAACCACGTGGTAGGGTGTGCCACGTCTCGGCACGGAGGAAAAATGTGCGTGTAAAAATATACTGTATCATACGTACTACCTATGGTTCGACCTCGGGACCCAGCTAGTCGGTTGAAAACACCCCACTAGCCACACAGCTTCATCATGCAAACATGGCACGGAGGATGGATGTGGTTAGCTCCATCTCGACCAGCCACAACGTCTCTTGTTCTATGTGATTCTTCTATTTTCCAAGTTTTTTTAGTTGTAATAACACCACGGCAAGCTAGCGCCGCTCTTCGTGTGTGCCCGTGCAAAGGTTAGATGATGGAGAGAAGAGAGATTGAGATCGCAGACCTGGGACCCACTAGTAAGTGAGATAACGGTCATGCATGTGTTGACGAGGCACTCCCTCTACTCTACTCAACGCAAGTACTGTAGAAAATCAAGTTATGGGACAAAACCAACAACCGTTCATTTTTTCAGGCTATCGACTTACGCTTTGTAGTCCAGGTTTCCAGTTCGAATCTTGTCTTTCAGATTTGTTAGTTTTAGGTCCAAATTTGATTAATGACAAGTGGGACCCCCGTGTGTTATTCCGATATTTCAGTGTAGGATGGTTTTTTTGAACAAACACTTTGCGCGGTTAGACAAGTAACAGCACGAGTTACACGTTTTTTGCAAGTTTACGAACAAAAATGACAGCGGCATAGGATATCACATCCACCCCGCAGCTTGATACTATGGTGATACGAGTTTTTACACCGTTGGAAGTGAGATCCAATGGCTTGGGAGTAGTCTTTGTAATTATGCGCAATTTCCAAACTCTCCAAAGGTTTTTTTGCAAATAAAACATTCAGGCCTCGTGTGTGCCGCTGCATCTTCGATCCAACGGCTTCCCGATGCTCATATTAGGTGCTCCCCATAGCTTAATTACCCTCTACGGTGATTGGAGTAGTTGTGGGCCGAATGCTATGAAAATATAATCTAAACTGACCGGAATAAATGCCTACACAAATTAATCCAAGGTTGGAGTGCCCCTCGCAATGTAAATAGCTCCGACTTTGCGAGGGATGGAGAGTTAGTAGCTTCAACGCGTGGAAGATACGGTGTGAGGAAGCGAGGTCAATCAAGAGTCATATAGATAGAGAGACAAAGTGAGTGTGGTCCGACATTCATTGAACAAATATATATGCTCTGGAGAGATACTATCCGATTGAGATTTTTGGTAAGGGTGAGGGCTGTAAGATAGAGCTTGAGAGATGATCCAGTCATAGACGTGTAGATATATTTTGTGTGTGGGAGGAAGCAAGGTCAACCGATCACATAGGATCGCCATGCGATCGAAAGAGTGAGACGGGTTGGAGAGAGTGACCTAGATAGACGATGTGCGTGAGAGAGTATACAATGTGAATAGGTCGAATTGGGCTCAAACATGGTGATATATCATTTTTGTCCGATAAATAGCGAGGTCTATCGAGACATACGGAGAGAGAGAGAGAGAGAGAGAGAGAGAGAGAGATTGAGTGAGCGTGGCCCACCATGAGGTTGAAAGAGTGGTGGCGGCTTGGATGGACTGACCTAGATAGACAATCTGCGTGAGAGAGTATAGAGTGTGTTGATCGAGGCCGAACAGGGAGATATATCATTTGTATGTGAAAGAAAACGAGGTTAAATGAGACTCGGATAAATAGAGCGAGATTGAGCGAGTGTGGCCCGCCATGCGGAAGAAAGAGTGAGACAGTCTCGAGGGAGTGACCTAGATGTACAACGTGCATGCGTGCGCATGCACGAGAGGTTGGGGGCTAGATAGGCAATGCATGTATTTAGCGCGAGAGGGTGAGAGGGAGAGGGGAGAGAGAGAGAGAGAGCTCAGCATGGGGTGCAATGGCGGGTGTGTGAGGTAAATACATTTGGTAACGAAGTGGGAAAAGGGGTTGTGTAGTTGAGAGACTTAGAGATCGAAACATGGAGAGAAAGAATGAACGTGTGTTGGAAACCGATAGCTTCCTAAGGTGGTTAGGAGAGGAAGATTGACCGATACAGGAAGTGTGTAGCGTTTGTGCGGGGGGGGCTAAAAACAACATTTTAATGTACATAGTACGAGACTTAATATCGATGTTTCAATTCGGTGCACATTGTAAGAATTAAGATTTGAACCGAGGACCAGGCATACGGGTAATTATTTCGAATTCGTGCCATACTAAGTTTCGAAAAGTTGACATTGACTCAGTTTGTTGTGCTATTTTGTAGGTCATATGTTTGAATCCATCCAAAAGTTTTCTCACTACCATGGTGTTCATCATATACATATGAATTTGTATTAAAAAAGTAGCATGGATACAGTGAAATGCTAAATCCACGTTAGAATTGGAGATCGCTACATGACACACACTCTAATTCAAATAACTAACTACGTGACACACACTCTAATTCAAATAACTAATTATGTGACACACACACACACACTCTCTAATCCACGTTAGCGTGGGTACCATTTCGATTTTTTTCAGATAACTCCTCATTAATTAATTTATAGTACTCCCTATGTTCACTTTTATAAGACCTTGAAGACATTTCAGACAATGTGCAAAACAGTTCATTTTAAGTTGTCTGAAATGAATTACAAAAGTGAATGGATGGAGTATCTTGTTTCGAATGACTAATTATTGCAAGGAAAACACGGGCATGGTAATACATACAGATTCGTTCGCAAATGAAAGAAGATTCGTTTGCATTCTCAAATGTAGGCACACCAGGCAAACCAGGGTCGTATGTCATGGACACAAAGGCAGGTGCCTTAAGGCACCGAAGCATAGTCCTGTCGGGGTGGTCGCTTGTGTCGGATGGACGCGTAGCACCCAGCCACCCACCCCCTCCCCCCCCAAAAAAAGGACGACGACAATATAAGTTTGCGCTTCCATGTTTCGGATTGAAATATCTGGCGGCCCCAATTCCAGCCATGCAAAATCTCTCTTCTCCACCGTCCCCTTCCGCGCCCAGATTGCTCAAATCCCTAATTCGCCGCCAACCCTCGAATCGCCCCTCGTCTCGTCTCTTTCCCCACCGTTCCCCACCTCTGTGCCGGATGACGACGACGAAGACGACGGTCGCGCTTCACCACCGCACTGGAGCTACCTCATCTACCCCCTCGTCCACCGCACCGGGTGGTCCACCGACAACGTCGGCCGCCGCAACCGATGTGCCTCACAGACACCGAGTTCCACCGCATCAGGTGCGCTTCACCGACGTCGTCTCCCAGCTCACCGGTGCTACTTCACCGAGCACATCGTCGCACCTCCGCCCCCCGAGGCCGTTGGGGCTTCACCAACGGTCTCGTCCACTACATCGTAGTGCTCCGCTGCCACTCAAGATCTGCATCCGTGCGTGGCCAGCCAACGCCAGCGCATCACCCTCAACGGCTCTAAAGTGACCCACACTCTAGCTAGGCGAGCATGCCCAAACGCCGGCCCGAACTAGGTATCCACACATCACTCCCTTGGGCACTATTCCGACGATGTTTGGATATCCTTTCACTACTCTCTTAGCTTACATGCCTATGCAACTCTGACCTTAACTCTTATTTCTTCTGGAGATATCATCTGAAACAAGCAAATCCATATTTTAGCGAAGCATGACGGCGCTACGGGATCTGGTACACATCCTGCACACCCGTATAACCTTTTAAGTATATGTCCTCCGGTACAACATCAAGGTTGATTCCTCTTATTTGATCAACCATTCGCCGTATCAAAAATGCAGAGGGGGATGCAAGGAGGACAAGGCCTGCACATCCAAGCAAGTGGTAACATGGACTTGTACATGGAACAGCCCAAGCGCAAGCAGAGCTGCAATGAGCCTGTACAATGAGCTAGCGTAAGTCCCTGCATTTCATTTCATTTGTACTGGCATTCATGTATGATTTGGGTGAAGTGGCTGATCCACGAATTCAAGTTACCAGGGGCAAACATATAAATTAAAAAATACGAAGGTAGTTGCACTCCGGAAATCAACATAACTTGAGAAATGTGAAGCTACATGCACTTTGAAAACCAGCTAATGATCCAAAGTAGTTCAGATTATAAACACTAAATGATGTAAGCACCAAAAAACACAAAATGCAACATGGTGTACAAGGACTACAAACATGGTCTATACCTGCTTGAATTATTCGTTCTCTAGCTGAAAATATCGAAGTGTAATTGCATGTATAACAAGTGCTCAAACTGCATATCAATATATCTATCCTGCACAAGTATGTCAATAGTTTCAAACAACAGATTAGAAAAGTATTTATGCTATGTTGTCATGATACGGGGACTTTCTGGTAGATGGCCTCGACATTTCCTCAAGCTATGAAAATGCACTATAATTTGCTTGTCATCAATGCCTGCAAATCTGTGTCTCTCTCAACATAGTAGATCATCATCAGACACTAAATCCTTCAAGAGCTTGCAAAATGCTTGCATTAGATCCCTCATTAGACACTATATGTTCATCACCAGGAGCATGTAAAATGTTTGCATCAAATCCTTCATTAGCAGTCTGTTCGTTAGACACTTCAGGCTCAAGAACAACATGAGCTTGTATGTTTGCACCGGAAACTTGATTAGATACATTAGATTCAATCAGTTCAGTATTGATTAGGGGAGTTATAAAATAAGTAGAAATTGGTTTCATTTTCTCATAGATTCCCTAAATACAAGCAGTTTCACAACACCGTCAAGTTTAACTATTGGCCAGAAATTGAAGAGTTGAATTAGATATAATCAGGGATGTGATGTACCTGCTCGTTGCGCATGCTACTCTTGCAAGCTGCGATTGTCCGTTTGTGCAAGCTCGATGCCATGCCCGTGCTGCCGCCGCTGCCTCCCACACAGGCTACACCCAAGGTTGGATCTTCATCTTCTTGTCCTTCCGTTCGCTTGAAGCCCGGTGACCGCCCTCCAACGAGGGCGCGAGGAAGTGATGTGTCGGTCTGTCCAGCGGCAGCTAGGTTAGGAGCGAACCAGACTAGACGCTGGAGCGAATGAATTGGGATTTTTCCTGGTGTCGATCGATATGGGAGGCGCTCGTTTGGGCCACGAGCCTGCTATAGGGACTGCCTTGCACTAATGTTATTGGCCCATCCAAATTGAAACATTTTTCTTCATTTTTTACATTGCTCACTCATGCGTTCGGACGAACAAAACTAGCATGGGCCAACCTGGACGACTCAAACTAGGTGCACACTTTCCAGCCACCTGAGGTGGCCGCCCATACCAGCCCCTATGGTGGTGTTGCCCCTTTTTGCGTGTATGATTGGATAGTGAAAAATATTCCAGTGGCACTTTTGATTTACCCACTGAATGGTTGAATTGCTTGTTTCTATGAACTGAGTTCGCCAATAATGTGAAGGATGCCAGTCTTTTCATCCTATTGTAGATTGCTTAGATCTCGATATGCCAAAAGTAATCGCATGAAATATACAATAAAAGCCAGTGTGATGTGTTTGGCTACAACTAGTCTGACTACACGCCCTCATATAACATATCAAGGATGCACCATCTTACCACATTAACCATTCGACTTACCCATGCAGTGTGGGAAGAAAGAAGTATTGGGACTGCGTATCCAAGCAATTGATGCCATGGACTCCTTCGTACAACCTTGTAAGCGAAAAAGAAGTTGCAATGTGCCTATACAAAGAACTAGCGTAAGTTCAGTTACCTGCCACTTATTGCAAAATTGTTCAATTATGTTGCTTGGCTTAATTTAGTTTGCTACTGATTACATAATGGCACAGCCTGTTAAACATATTATAGACTGTGCCTATCTATGTGTTTGATACTTACTGTTAAGAATTACCTATTTGCCTTAACTTAAATATCTACTTGTTTGGTTAACTGCTTTGCTGCTGCAACAACGGGTTACAATGATGTTAATAACTACTTTTCAGCATCCAATTGAAACTCTTTAATTCCTTGTTTGTTTAACTGGTTTGCTGTTATAACTCCCAGTTGAGATGTTTTGCTAACTTCAACGTTTCTGAATCCAATCGGAACTTTAATGGCAAAACAGGTTAGCCCAAGATCAAAGAGCGAGGTCCCCATGGACGTTGCATCATCCCACAGCAGTGGCACCGGCCCAATCATGCATTATGAATTGCCAACTGCTGATGCTCTAGAGGCGAAACTAGTGGTAGAAAGAGATTCTGCTTCTGCACTTAGAGATGAAGTTGACATGTTGAGGAAGCAAACAACACAATCACAAGAAGTACTCAAGACAACCATTAAATATTTGGTGGATTTCAAAACAAAGCAAGTTGAGACTGACCAGATTGTTAAGGTCCTGAAGGAAAAAAGGAAATTAAATTCCTACTTGGTAAATCAGAGGTGAAACGTTCTTTCCATAGTTGAATAACCTTTGTGTTGTCTGTTCATGTAATCAATCAAACCATTTGTTTTAGAGATCATGTAATATTTTTTTTGTTTTTTGCTTGTACTTTTATTTGAGCATAAGTTTGTATTAATTGATAAGACTCGGAGACAATTCATTTGGATTGCTGTACCAGACCTACAAATATGCCAATCGGGCTGAATGTGCATTCATCAATAGTAGTATAGATGGACCATAAGTGGCACGCATCGGAAAGGGCCAAGATGCTAGCTAAAAAAAGGATGTTGTTGTAGCCAAAAAAAGTACAGCGGCCTGGCTTATGTATGTTAGTTGATATTATTGATCAATATACTCTATAAGTGTTTATATGTCTAGTTTCTGAATTTGAGTATCGACATTTGTAAACCATATTCATATATGACAGTGGAATACATCTTTGTCGTCCTTTTGAAGATATATAAAAACACATAGAATGATTTATAAAGATTCATATCGGAATACAAAATGGATTCGAATTTAGTTGCCAGGGTAAACGTGGATGCTTATTGTCCCAAAATTCGAAAGAAACAGCAAAATGTCCACTCCCACATCGGCTGCCCGAAGCCAAGTGTTTGCGAGATGGAAATTACTGTCTACCCATTACACGGACAATCCATCGGCCCGATTTCCACTGCTCTAAATAGGGGTAGGTTAGTAACTTCAATTAGACGTGACACGACCGCCTCTGAGCCCATTCCGACACGGTGGGCGTCAAACATGGGCGGCAAAACTCATTTGATTCAAGCTCGTCCGAAATACCTCTGTTTCTACCTCCATTCCCCATTCATACACGGTGGGTGGCAAAACACCCTCACCTCGTCCGAAATAGATGTTGGCTAATATTTTAAATAGGGGCAGATGTGTAACTTCCATCAGACATGACACAACCTCCCTACCTGTCAGCCCCGTTCATACACCGTGGGCGCCAACCGTGGGCGGCAAAACACCCTCTCCTCGCCCAAAATCGATGTAGGCTAATATTTTAAATAGGGGCAGATGTGTAACTTCCATCAGACGTGACACAACCGCCCTACCTGTCAGCCCCGTTCATACACCATGGGCACCAACCGTGGGCGGCAAAACACCCTCTCCTCGCCCGAAATAGTTACCGGCAAATATTTGGGAGATGCGAGATTACCGTCCTATCCCCAACCGATGAGACGTCCAAATTTGAAACAGGGGATAAGTTCATAACTTTCCCATATTTCAGACAGGCGCGTCCCAAAAACATGGTTCCCCATACCTCTCCCTCCATTTTCCCATTCATACACCGTCCGCCCCTAGAACACCCCATTCCCACACCAGCCTCCGCCCGCCACCCCGTCCATCGCCGCCGTCCTCCACCACATCCATCGCCACCGTCCTCCACCATGCCGGAGCGCCTACCAAGACCGTGTCGTCCACTGCTAGAGATGGTCGTTTCTCATCCACGTCGACGGACGAATAGCCTTGCATCACGTCCTCTCGCTTCATCGGCGCTGTTGTTCTCTTTGTCGGGGCCGCTCACACGACCTTCTCTTCCACCGCAACGGCATTTATCCCCCGATGCACCCGTCTACCGTCGCAGATCTGCTTCAACGCCACCGACAGCCATCGCACCCCCGATGCCAACACAGCGCCGCAAGAGAGGTGGTACTTCATATCTCCTCAACTTTTTGATCTCAACCAGAAAATAGATCTTAACTTGGTTACTCTACATTCTTTTCAGCTCTTAGAATTTAGTTCTTAGTTCGAAGCAAACAATGGATGCTAAATGTCATTTCTCTGGTTTGCAGCTTCAAATCTGCCATGGCATAGCCATAATACGGTTTAATTGATCATGCTTAGGGTTTAATTGATCATGTTGGTTCTGTGGTGGTTTCTTTAATAGAAATCATAGGGGAAACCCTCTTTTGCTAAAAAAAATATATGCTTAGAGTTTCCCCCTTTTATGATCACTATACGATCAAAATACATGCTTCGTGTCATAATAACACTGCTCCACCCATCAAGCTAAACAAGCTTAGTTGTTCAAATACGAATTTGATATTATTAAAACAGAGTTGTTTAATTGGTCAGCTAAATGTTCCTAAATTAGTTTCAAAAATGCATGTTCGCCGCTCGGGTGTGTATCTCTGTGTGTGGTCTGGTCAGCACGGTTGGGGAGGTGAACTTTGCATACGCAGGGGTTTATAGGGAGACACTCTCCGAGTTGAAACCGCAATGCATTCCATAGATAATCTGACTACTTTTTATGTTTTCAATGAATCTCAGATTCTGAATAGCATCATAATGATTATGAGCTTGCGCGCATGAAAAGAATAAAGCAGAACAATGCCATGGCTGTCAAACCTGGCATTAAGAGACTAAAATCAAGTCTGGATGCAATGCAATGCAAACACTCTCCACCTACAGATTCATGCTCAGAATGTGATCCTAATAGTGATTCTGAGCTAGAGGGAGACCTAAGTCAATGTAGCTCCCTAGTGGAGGAGTCAGAGGAAGATGCCCTATCTTATTCACCCATCAAGGTAATTGCTCTAACTTTCCAAGGTTACATTGCTCGCACATATCTTGCAACTGGTGCTTTGCATTGCTTCTACTTTGTTGAACTACCATTAGCTTAGTTTACACATCGTGTATGTGAATACGCCCTGCCTATCCATTTTCAGTACATATTCCATCTGTCATCATACCATATTTATCCATTCAAATGTTGTTCTTGTGTATCAGACGTTCAAAAGGATGAGGGCGATTGCTGATCGTGGAGGAGCATAAGAAAACTATTTGGAAAAGGTAGTGGCACCTGATAAATCAAATAGCCCATTAGGTGTAGTTGCAATATCACCTCACCCACAAAATACCCCAACTCTAGCAGACTCTAGCCCTACTACACTGGTCATTTCTGGTGCCCCAACTCAGCAGACCCCAACTACAGCAAACATTATGATTACACCAGTTGACATAGCACCAGTTGTACGACGCAAAACCCCCATTCCAGCAAAGAGTACACCAAATCCAGTTGCCAAATTCCTTTTGGACCCAGAGAGAGCCCCAATTGCAGCAAATCGGACACCTGTTCCATTTCTTCCCAGTTTAGAAGATGAAGCTTATGTTGTTGTCAGGAACTTTGTGCGCATCTTTCCTTCATGAAAAGACTATACCGCAGACACAGAACAATTTCTAGTCTTCCTCCGCAACTTACGCGTAAGTAATGTACTAATATTATTCATGGTCATTACTACATATGTTTCTTCTGACAGAAGACACAAGATTTCATTCTTTTAAATAGGCGAGGCGCAAACTGGATTGTGATGACAAGCAAGGGTTGGTTGCGCTTTTCAAGCACTCGTTGATGAAGTATTGTTCCTACCTGAGGCAAGCGCACTTCAATGGCAAGCCTCTGAACAAAATTTCTGTAAAGTCTCCGGTGCTACATTTATCTGACGGTAACTGGAATAATCTTGTTACACATTGGTCTCGGCTGCAGCGTAAGGTACTGTCTATGATATCACATCACAATTTGAACTAAATTTCTGCATTTGCCTTAATGTCTCACTTGTACGAAAACTGTTAGCAGACGAACATTCGTTCTCAAGGGACCACAGAATCTCGCAACTATACTGCACACTACATTGCTCTTGTGAGTACCTCTTGCCCTATATGACCATACTTACTTTCATAGCTGTTTGATTATGTAGCATCACTGCACATGCTAGCCTCGTAATCGTCCATTTAGTGGACATTATAAGATCCGTATGGACTCTTACATAAATTTAGAATCAACGCAATGCTTTTGAAGAGGTTTAGCTCTGCAGTCCTCTCGTAAGGACTGAACGTGGTCTATCACTGTACTTACATTAACAGCTACTCCCTCCGTCCCATAATATAAGAACGTTTTGTACAGTACACCAGTGTTCAAAACACTCTTGTATTATGGGAAGAGGGATTGGTTCATTTTGTAGCATTCTGCATCTTATCTCCCTCGCCCACCATTTACTAAAAAAGATCAGATCTATATTTAATCTTACCGACAAGTAGAATACACAGACAATGCCACTGCAGAAGTGTAGCCCATTGCTCTTGTCAGTACATTTTGTCCTGTAACGCTTGTACTTCCAGGGATTGGTAGTTGATTATGTAGCATCAATCTGCATCTTATCTTCATTATCCTCTATCCCTTCCAGTATTATCATATCTATAATTACTCTCTACAAAATGTAGAGTACAGGCAATGCTTATGAAGAAGATTCTGTGCTGAAATTCTTGAGTTATCCTTCCCTTGCCATGGAGAAGGGCATTATAAAGCTGGTGTTAACTGTTAATGTAAGTCAGTCCTTCTAAAGCCTTTATGCTCAACTGCTGTTTAATTTGCTCATACTCCCTATCATTTACTGTTGTTTAGTTTGCTGATTCTACCAAACTGCATGTTCATAAGAACCGTAAGTTATAAGTTTTACTTGTAAAACCAAATTCCTTATTCATACCATGCACATTACTTAATACTCCCTATATGTATGCTTGTTTTTGTGGATCTATAATCCAATGTGTGGTGAAGTAGCCCACGTTTGCACCTTGTCATCTCCTGTTTTATCTTACTGATGTGGCTGATGATATGAACAACATGCCATGCACATTATCCAAAATAGATACAATGATTTTCTTTGCCCTTCATCTATGCTTGTTTTGTTGACATGATAATCCAGTAGTGTGGTGAAGCTCCTCGCATTATGAACAATGTCAAATTATGCTATTGATATTTTGAACATACTCTTTATTTTCGAATTTGAAATTGGATAGAATTGACAGAATAGTTATCATCTTTGTTTATACACGTGCAAAAACTGTCATCTCTCTGCTTTGTTTCAGGGTGATATGCCTGATGGCATGCACAAGTCTGCTGAAGGATGTGAGACAAACCCAACATATGTTGCAGCAAAGAAGGCAAAACATCTTGAAGATAGCGAGACAACCCCAAAGTCTTGTCTTGATGCAGTGTTCAAGTTACTTGAGACTAACAGTCAGACAAGCTCACAGAATTCGTTGTCTGAATCAGTTCGACTTCTTTAGTCCCAAGTTCTAGCAGAAAGGCATTCTGCAACTCAACTTCGAGTTGAAGTTCTATCTCTAAGAAAGATTGCGGAGAACACCAATGAGAACCTCATCGCTAAACAGCTACACCTGGAAGCTATGACCGACATGCTAGGTCGGTCTCACAGCCTTGCTCAGTAGCCTGCGCAGCAGTTCCCCCTAAAGGCTAACCTTTCTTGAACTGTCTTGGAAGTGGTCTCGGTTCAGTATTATTTTGTTACGCTGCAATGGTGCCCAGTTTTTGTAATCTGCTTTTTTGTTGCGCTTTATGATCACTGCTGGCGAACTTTGATGCCCAATGGATGTAATATACCTTAAATCCTTTATTGTGTAGTGTAGGTTTATTCTTAGTTACTATGCCGTAATTTCTTTATTGTATAGAATAGGTTTGTTCTTAATTCCTACTAGTTACGCAGCAGCCCGAAATGAACCTTGGCCCATGATTGTGCGAATCAAATCACGGGCTTTTAACAGGCCAAAATTGTCTAGGTCCTTGTTAGGCCCAATCAGATATCGGCTGCGAGCAGGCCGGATGCAAACCGGGCCGTAGTTAGGCCCAACTATATGACGGGCTTTTAACAGGCCGAAAATAATATAGGGCCGAAATGTTAAACGGGCACTTAACAAGCCAAAACTAATATCAGGCCAAATTACTAAGTGGGCCTTTAGCAAGTGGGCCCAAAAGCATAGTGTCCAGTTGACGGGCCGAATCTGATATGGGCCATAATTGAGCCCAAAGCCTCTTAAAGGGCCGGACCTGATCTGGGCGTAATTTGGCCCAGAACATGGTAGGCTTTTAACGGGCCGGATCTCATATGGGCCACTATTATGCCCGGAGCGTGGCAGGCCATTAATGGACCGGATCAAATATGGGTCGGCATTTGGCCCAAAACATGGCAGCCAGTTAATGTGCCGGCCTACTAGGGTCCTCAAAATCTTGTGGGCCTACAGCTGGGCCGGCCCATTAATGTCGGTGAAATCTCGTGGGCCTTTAGCTGGGCCGGCCCATTATGACCCGCAAGAATCTTGTGGGCCTTTACCTAGGCCGGCCCATTATGGCACACAAAAATCTTGTGGGCCTTTACCTGGGCCGGCCCATTATGGCCCGCAAAATCTTGTGGGCCTTTAGCTGGGCCAGCCCATTATGGTCCGCAAAATCTCATGGGCCTTTAGCTGGGCCAGCCCATTTAAACTTGTTGGGCCATGCCACGTGTCGACGTATCATAGGCGCCTTTTGTCCAGTGAGTGGATGACATGTGTCCCGACGATGAGCCGACATGTGTTTCCTCTAGCCAATGATGATTTTACACGTGGAAAATCCCCATTTGTCGAGGCTGTTAACGGGTTATCGAATCCAAAACCTGACCCGATAGCTTAACGGCGTTCCGTCACGGTGGATGCCACGTGTCGGTCACCCTTGACGAAAGCACTTCTGTTACGCGCGATTTATCGTCATGGAAGTGGACACTTCCGTGATGATAATTTTGGTAATGTCATGGAACACTTCTACGACAGCACAGGTATGACTATCTTGATTCTGTCATTAATTTGTCATGGATGTACATGCATGACAAAAAAGAGACCTACTGTGAAAAACACGTATCATCACGGAAGTGTATTTTTTTGTAGTGCTTCTTCCCGATTCATTCCCTTCTGCTCAGGCTCCAGCGCCCAAGCGATCACCTTCTGTGCCCACAAAAAGGTCTTTCAAAGATGTCCATATCCGGAGCAGGAGGCAAATGGATGGCCTCTACCATCCGAGAGAAGGATATCAAAAAGCTTCGGGAGGCCGGGTATCTGGCCAAGAAAATCAGCCACCGTCTCCCGACGGCGGGACAGATCATCCCCACTCCGGAACCCCACGAGAGGGTGGTATTCCTCCCTCTCTTTGTCCGCGGGCTAGGGTTTCCCCTCCATCCGTTCGTTCGTGGCATCATATATTATTACGGGATCGATCTTCACGATCTGTCCCCTAATTCCTTCCTCAACATCTCGACATTCATTGTCATGTGCGAATCTTTTCTCCGCATTTCGCCGCACTTCGGTTTATGGCTGAAGGTTTTTAATGTCAAGCCCAAGGTGGTGGGCGGCGAGCACACCGAGTGCGGGGGCACTATGGTGAGCAAGATACCCAACGTCATATGGCCAATGGGAACCTTTAATGATTCTGTCAAGGAGTGGCAACAGCAGTGGTTTTACATCACTGAGCCGTGCGGCAAGGAATGGGCCGCCTCTCCCAAGTTTCGATCCGGCGCCCCTCTGCTGCTTACATCCTGGGTTAAGAAAGGCCTAGACTGCTCCTTGTCCGATGAACTATCGGTGCTCGGGACATGCGTTAAAGATATGGGAGATAAGAACATTGAACTTGTCAACGTAGTCCAGGTGATGTTAGCTCACCGGGTACTGCCTTGTCAACACCGGACTTGCCATCTATGGGAATTCGATCCGGCCAGGCACGAAACCTTGCGAGGGTTCTTCGTCTCCTTGCACAAGGACATTTGGAAGGTGCTTTTCAAGTCCAGCAAATCATGGCCGAACTCCGCCGAGGACCGCGGGTACCAACTATCCCGTCCTGCAAGTTCAGTGAGTTTATTCAACTTTTCTATCTGCATGACCCAAAGGAAGCACTTGATGTGTGTTATTCAACTCTCCCAGGGCTGGACGAAGAAGGCGGAGCGGATCCATTGTCTGGCCCCGCTGCCGAAGACCCGGCCATCCCACTTCTGACGAAAATGCTGGTCCCGACGCCTTACAAGGTGCCGAACAAGACGGCCAAGAAGGAGGCCAAAAAGACCCGGGGCGGCCTTCGTCGCCGCGACACTTCGGACACAATATCTGAAGGTTCTGGTATCCATTGCGCCTCCGAAGTGGACGAAGAGGAGGAGGAAGATGAATCCCCTGCGCGGGGGGGGGGAGAAGGAAGATGACGGCCTCCGTACCCTTGGAGGCCGAACTGCCCAAAAGGGGAAGGGCACCTCTTCCGGAGGAGTCCACTGCCGCCGCCGGCAGCGGCCCGACCTGGGATCCCAGGGTCCAGCCCCTGGTGAACTCGTAACTATATAAAATCCGAGTATGTTTAAGCGTCCGGATTCATCGTGGCTTAGTATTTTAGCCTGAGCATATATTTTTTTTGTAGTCTGGCAAGGTCCCGTGCCAAACAATCCTCATCAGAGGACCTACTGAGCTCAAATGCTATGGAGAGCGGGACGCCCCCAAAGGCCCCTTCCTCCAAACAGGTGCATAACACCGAGGCTTCGTCCCAGAAGAACTCTGGCCAAGGAGGAAAGGAAGAAACCGTGAAGGCGGCGCCTAGAGGTCAAACCGCAGGGGCCGGACACGTGGGGGGAAAGATTCCCATGGGGTCTGACGGTGAGGGCGATCCTGAGTTCGGCTCCCCACCGGATGTGATTCCAGAGACCTATACGGCTCCAGAATCAAGAAGGCAGCCTCCTTCGGCTGGAGGGGGCGTGTCTGTTCCGCCGGCGAACTCTGTCCATCCAGAAGTGTCGGATGCTTTGTTGGTGGCGTTGCAAGACGCCTCCATCGTTGATGAACACCATGCCCTTATGGGTGCGGTGATTGAGAAGATTCAGTCAACTAAGAGTGGACTGAAGTAAGCCTATATCAGCCTAATAAGAGGCTTTGAGGTATGTTTTATGAGTTGTCGAAGAGTGTCATAGTATAGATAGTAGCCCCTGATACACTATTCGGTGAAAGAAAGAACCGGACAGGTGTTCAAATTGATGATCGCAGGAAGACTCATTGAATGACATTTTCAAGCAGGTACCTGTAGCAGCTGCTGCCTCTCGTACTGCAGAGATCTTCGGACTGGATCAAAGTCTGGAGTGGGCCATAGAAGAACTTGGCCAAGTGAAAATACAGTTGAGGGATAAACAAGGTATGCACGAGCGTAGCACGCATTTATTGTGAAATAAATGTTCAGTATGAAATAAGCCGCATAATTTGTGCTAGGGGTTATGACCAAAGTCAAGCCCCTCAAAAGGGCCATTGCCGAGGCCAAGAAAAAGGCGGCCACAGAGCGGACTCTTCGTGAGAAACATGAGGCCATAGTTATTAAAGCTGAGTAGGAGCTGCAAGAGGCAATAAGTAAATGAGAGACCTTGGAGCAGAGTCTAACAGAGAAAGAATCCGAACTCACCAAGGCATGTCAAGCCACAAGCGATGCCCGGGGGGAAACCCAAAGCGCCCTGCAGGGAATCCAAGAGGGGAGAAAGATCGCGGCGGGTAAGGCTTTTCCCATGTAAAGCAAGTATTTGAAGGGAAAACTATGTTTCTGATTTTGAATCCGGATTTCTCAGGTGTATTTGCCAAGCTACCTTGCAGCATATCAGATGCCGCCCAATTCTACCAAGACGAAGAAAGGAACACCGCAGATAAGCTCTTCTGGTCGCAGTATTTGGCGCCGAATTATCCAGTGCCTTTTGCCGATTAACTGAAACAGCTGATCGAACTGCATAAAGCGGCGGAACTAGCCATGAAAGATATGGTTATCCGGCTATGGCCTGCCGAGCCGATTCCAAGTAGCTACTTCGGGCTCGTGAGGCGGCTTGTAAGCGCTTACCCTCGACTTGACGTCATCAAGCGGTCGGTCTGTATAGAAGGTGCGCGAATGGCCTTCGCCTGCGCATAGGTGCACTGGGGTAAGATGGATGCCGAAAAGCTGGTGACCGAAGGACCGCCAGAGGAGAAGGAGCACCGCAAGCCCAAATTATATTATAAGAGTGTCCTGAAAGGATCCTACCTTGCAGCGGAGCTATGCACCAAGGACGTTATATTTCCATGAATGCCAATAATGTTGTCCTTTGTAATGTTTGAACAAGGTCGTTTATTTGTCGCCTGTTATATAAAAGTTTACCCTCCTGTGCGGCCGTTTTACATTAAACCTGAGAGTTAGCCAGTCGTCAGCTTCTGCCCCACGTAAAAAGTACGGGGGTGTTCGGGATAAACCTGCGCACTCTTTATCCCAGTTTTGGTTCCTTCGAAGGAGGTGCTCAGCACAACGAACTAGGTGATACATCTCCAACGTATCTATAATTTTTTATTGCTCCATGCTATATTATCTACTGTTTTGGACATTATTGGGCTTTATTATCCACTTTTATATTATTTTTTGGACTAACCTATTAACCGGAGGGCCAGCCCAGAATTGCTGTTTTTTTTGTGCCTATTTTAGGGTTTCGAAGAAAAGGAATATCAAACGGAGTCCAAACAGATTGAAACCTTCGGGAACGTGATTTTCTCACCGAACATGATCCAGGAGTCTTGGACCCTACGTCAAGAAACAAAGGAGGAGGCCACGAGATAGGGAGGCGCGCATACCCCCAGGCGCGCCCTCCACCCTTGTGGGCCTCCTGTTGCTCCACCGACGTACTCCTTCCTCCTATATATACCTACGTACCCCCAAACGATTAGATACAGGTCCCAAACCCTAATTGCACCTCCGTAACTTCCTGCATCCACGAGATCCCATCTTGGGGCCTGTTCCGGAGCTCCGCCGGAGGGGGTATCCATCACAGAGGGCTTCTACGTCAAAACCATAGCCTCTCCGATGAAGTGTGAGTAGTTTACCTCAGACCTTCGGGTCCATAGTTATTAGTTACACTACAAAAAATACACTTCCGTGATGATACATGTTTGTCATAGTAGGTCGCGTTTTTTTCATGCATGTACATCCATGACAAATTTATGACAGAATTAAGACAGTCATACCTGTGCTCTCGTAGAAGTTTTCCATGACATTACCAAAATTATCATCACGGAAGTGTCCACTTCCATGACGATAAATCGCGCAACACAGAAGTGCTTTCGTCAAGGGTGACCGACATGTGACATCCACCGTAACGGAACACCGTTAAGCTATCGGCTCGGGTTTTGGATCCGATAACCCGTTAACAGCCCCGACCAATGGGAAATTTCCACGTGTAAAATTCTTATTGGCAGGACGAAACACGTGTCAGCTCGTCAGTGGGTCAGATGGGCGCCTATGATATGTCGACAGGTGGCATGGCCCAACAGAGGCCCATTCCTGTGAAAAGGTCGGCCCGTTTGACTTGGTCAAAAGGTGGCGGGCCGGCCCATGGAAAGCCTGTTAACGACCTGTTCGCATATAGCCCATTTACAGCCCGCTAACCTAAGGCCCGTTACGCCCTATCCGAATTAGGCCCAGTAGCGTCATCTGGGCCATCCAATATGATTCCAGTCCGTTTTCACTTCTGGCCCATGTATGGCCCATGACGTCTTTCGGCCCATATGAGGCCCTATGTAACTCTTGGCCTATTAACGGCCCGTGGTGAAACTGGCCCGTAATGAACAGTGTATCACTTTACACCCATTAATGGCCCGTGGTGAAACTGGCCCGTAATGAATAGTGTATCACTTTATACCCATTAACGGCCCGTTATTCTGTTGGGCCGTTTCCAGCCCATATTATCTTTTGGCCTTCTCAGAGCCCATTTATTCTTGGGCTCATTTCCAGCATTCCTTTACTTACGGCCCGTTACTGTCATTTTCTGCTTGTGGGCCAAATTCAACCTATGGTTACAGTCGGCCCGTTTGTGGTCCGTTAATACGTTGGGCCGTTTTCATAGCGTCATCAAATACGTCCTATTAACGATGGCCCATTATGGTCTGCTCATGAATGGACGATTCCAACTCTAGCCTGTTTACGGCCATAATGCGGCCTGTTATTGGCCCATGTTTGGCCAATCGATCATACGGCCCATATAAGGCCCATTGATGATATGTCCCGTAAAAGGCCCATTGTTTCTACGGCCCGTAGAAGGCCTACTGTTTCTACGGCCCATAGAAGGCCCACTGTTTCTACGGCCCGTAGGAGGCTCAGTGTCACTACAGTAAATATTAGCTTGTGGTTATTGTGGCCTAGTTTTAAAAAATAGGTTATTGCAGCTACTAGTTAACCACGGAAAAAGAACTGCAATGACTACAAGCAAACAAATAAACAAGACAACAAGGAAATAAATAAGCAAGCAACTAACGCTAGGCTATCAAGGCTATTACACATATTACATCCACTGGGCATCAAAGTTCGCCACCAGTGCAAATATAGGGAACAAAGCAGCATATCATATACACTGGCCGTCAAAATTGGCCACCAGTGCAAATAAACGCGGCAGCAAAACAAGAGCATAACTGAAACAACTTCAGAAGAGCTCAAGAAACGTTATCCTGAGTATCCACCATGCTAGCAATAAGCTTAGCAAGCTGATTAGCTTTGTCCTGTTTGGCGCTAAAATCCTCCAACGCTTGTTGTTGCACCAGAAAGTATGCATCTGAATGCTCCAGGGACTTCCGCAGTCCTTCCGCTTCTTGTCGCAACACAGCTGATCGATGTCTTTCAGCTTGTAGTTGAGACTCAAGAAAGCGAACTGATTCAGACAGTGAGTTTGAATAGCTTGTGCAAGCGGTAGTGGCCAGTAACTCCAACACTAAACCAAGACAGGATGTGTCACTATCCTGAACCTTATCTGCATTACTTCCTTTACCGTTGCTTAATAAGGCACTCTTCCCCAATATTCTGTCAGCATTCTAAAAGAAGAAACAAGCAGACACATAACAAGTTTAGCATGTACTACTATATGAAACTCATTTCGGTGAACCAGTTCATTAGTAAGGTGGACAGGATTCAACTACCAAGTCTTCTATTGCCAAGTACTAGTACATAATAAAAGCATCAAACAAACATATATCTATGTCCTATGGTAGCAATGGAATCTTAAATTAGAACAGTTGTTCTTCAGGTTTAGGCACTTGTTCTACATGAACAGAGTACAGTAAGACGCAAGAATATACTACTTAAAATAGAAAATGAGCTCATAGACCTTACCACATTCTTGGTTTGGGACCAGTACAGAACAAGGCATTCCCAGTCATCGTCCAGTAAATGTGTCTCAGGAGAACATAAGGGAATTTGATGAGTTTCTTTGCCGGTGAAGTACGTTTTCTTCAGGTAATTCCGATACTGCCACCAAGAATTCTTGAAGATAGCAGAGGTATTAGCACAGGTTACCTCATCCTGAGTTTCCAAATCGGTCCTTCTCTATAGAGAAAAATGGGAAATTTTTCTGTATTATAACCATCATGGAGGTAGGATGTATGGGACGAAGCAAAGTAATTGCCATGAATAACATTACTTACACATAACTCCTGGACAAACACCTATAACTGGCATTTTCCTTCATCTTTCGTATAATATTTCCAAGATGGGAAGATACGCACATACGATTTAACAACATCAAATGCGATAGATGCTAAAATATGACTAGCTGGTTCTGCTTCCTCCACAGGAATAGGCGTAGTAACTGGTGGAGTTGGGGTTCGCCGTGATAGTATAGGCCCTTTGGGCACTGGAGCTGCGTTACTAACTGCTCTTGTTTGGGAGCTCTATGGTGGATATGGTGATGTGTCAACAGGAACTGGGTTACTATCGGCTGGGGTTGGGGTTAGATTGAGTGAAGCTGGTTCTCTGTCCATCGTAGTAGGGGTACAATCTGCGAGAGTTTGGGTTATGTGTGGTAGGGCTGGTTCTTGTGCATGTACAAACGGGGTGCTATCTCCACCAAGAGGTAGCACTATTTTATTTGAAGACCGTGTTTTTAGTTCGCTAGATACTGGCATCACCCGCTCCAATTCAAATGGCTGATAAACAGGAAACATAGTTGAATGTACAGACATTGTATGAGAGACAGATGCAATAGATAGTGTGGAAAAAAGAGGGCATGAAATAGTTGACATGTATATTGTTAAACTAAAACGGATATCATGACATAATTTCACATATATGGTGTCTATCTAAACTGGATAGCATAGCATAACATAATTCAAAGATATGATGAATAACTAAACAGGATCGCATGACATAATTCACCTACATGCTATCTAAGTAATCATGATCACATCATTTAATTCACATATGTGATTTATATGCTAAACAGAGGGCATTCGATATGATGTCTGAACTAAGAACATGGTGTTGAATATTGTGTATATGATGTCTAAACTATGCAATGCAAGACATCGCATGCATGATATGAGCAGTATAACCGTGCCAAGTTAGAGCATACACCTTAGTGGGGGAATAGGACTGGTCATCTGTCTTTGAATCCATCTCTTAGGAGCTATCGGTACCCAACAAGAGATCTGCTTCGACAGGTAGCACTGTCTGCTCTGAAGGCCTTGTTTTCACTCCAGATTTTTCCATCTCCCACCCAAATGGCTGATTCATAGGAAGAGTAGTTTAATGTACAAACATTGTCGACAAATGGAAATGTAATGAAGAAAAGGATGGGCAAGATATCATTCAAATCTATGATGCCTGGTTAAACAGGATGGCATTGCACATTTCACATATATTATGGCTGGCTAAAAGACATGAGACTGTATAATTCCCATATATGATATAGAAACTAAACAGGTGGCATTACAGAACATGTCTAAACTAAGCAGATGACATATATGATGTCAAAAGTAGGCACTGCAAGGCAACATATGCATGATATGACTAACATCATCATGCCAAGGTAGAGCAAACACCTTGGGGGTAAATAGGAGTGGTTAGCGGCGTCCGAATCCGCCTCAGAACAGATATCTTCCTCTGGATTACAATCTGGAGAGGGGTGGGGAGGGTTTGCCATTGAACCCACCTTGGAGCGATGTTTGCATAACATTGTATTGCCGCGCAAAACTCTTCTCTTTTTCTCAACATGTTCAGCATGACTGTGTACAATATCTGACATGCATACGAAAAAAATATGGTGAGATTATGTAAGGAGAGCATGCAGAAATTTAGAGTGATGGTCCAGTGGATCGATGTTTTTCCGTTGAACCAAAATAGCCCTAATGGATCGACGTGAATGTATAGTAATAAGTGATGCAACAAGTGTACAACCTCTTTGCCGTAGCCGTGTCGACCTCGGCATCATTGGGTTGGTCGCTGAAGCAGTTGAGGCAGAGGTGGCTGTCGGAGGTGTGGAGGAAGATTTGAGGAATCTGTAGACGGCGTCCAGGGCACTGCTCTGTTGTGATGGATCGTTCTGTCGTTGGAGCAGCTCCGGTGAGCCGTAAGACGTCAAGGCTGAAGCAACACAAGACAGACATCGTCAATCTCAAGTGGGATTCTAATAGCATCTCCAATAGATGATGTAAAATGGATGTAAAATTAACATCACCAAAAACCACCTGACTACAACAGATGAGGTAAAAACTGTTGACTCTGAACTTAACTGTCGAAACTGAAATTTACTGTGGAATCTGAATGCTACTGTCGAAACTGAACTCAATGGTAGCAGAGAGGCACTTGACATGTAGTTTAGGGAGGGCCTGCAGTTCATCTTCAACCTGCACCCCCTGAGCCGCCAGCCACCACCGGCCGAACCGCCGGCCCCAGCGCCGCCTCGCCGCCCCAAAACAACTCGCCACCGCCGCCCCGGCTAGCCCTCTAGGCCCCCGTCCCCCACCCTGAACCCTAAGATAGATAGTGGGGTACCTCTCCGGCGAGCCCCCGTCCCCGCTGCGGGTGGTTCTTCCTTAACTCCGGCGAGCCCCCCCAACCCCTGAAAATCGACTGACCCAAAAGTCGATTCAGTCGACTAAAGTGTGGCTTAATCAAAGCAGAGCAGCAGCACGAGCGAGGGGGAGAGCAGCAGCAGCAGCTGGGCGAGCGAGCGAGAGCCGGAGCAGCAGCAGATCTGGCTGGTATGGTCGCCGCCGCCGAAGGGGCCTCGCACTGGGGGAGAGCCGCCGTGGAGATGTCACCCGCGGCGCCGGCTACAAGGTGGTGCCGAGTAGGCCTCGGCTTCGTCCGAGGAGTCGGTGAGGATGCTGCAGTTCCGATGGAGTAGGTTAAGGCGGCGTTGTGGGGATGGAGCAGCCGCGATAGACGAGGCGATCGTCGGAGAAGCTCCTTGGAGCTGGAGGACGGGGCGGCTGAACCGGCGGGGCGGCGAGATGGACGATGGATCCTCATCCGGGGAGGTGGACGAGGGACGTCGAGCTGTTGCGGTGGACAACTTCGTTGGGGAAGAACGACTGGGCAGCGGTGATGTGGCGGATAGAGGAGGGTGGGGTTTCGCGGCTGGAGCGGAGAGGTTATGGCGGCCTGGGATTTCGAATGGCGAAAAGGGGGTGATGGGAGGGGGTGAGAGCGCGCTTGTCCAAAATGTAGGGTGTGTTACAAAAGTACCCCCACCGATTTGAACTAGCGGCCCTTTCGGCTTAGGGTTAGAAGGGGGATTTCGTGTGTCAGGATTTGGCAGCTGGAGGGAGTTTTCGCGCGCGTTGTAATTTTGGGATAGCAAGGCACGGATTGTGAAGGCGCCAGTTTTGGGAGCAAGATATCTGAATTTTCGGGATATAACAAGACGCGGGTTGAATTTAGGGACAATCCTAACATGTAGTAATATTGTACTTGTACGTACCAAATCAATTCGCACTTCCCTCAACCAAAAAGAAAACGAAAAAAATAAAACTATTCACACCACACAAAGAGAGAGTCTTGCCCCGTTTTACTATACAAATGCTATTCAAAGCTACTCCCTCCTTCCATCTATATAGGGCCTAATGCATTTTTCGATGCTAACTTTGACCAAATATTAGAGAAATGATATATGACATGCAACTTACACAAAGCACACTGTTAAATTCGTCTGTGAAAGGTTCTTTCAATGATATAATTTTCACATTGTGCATGTCATGTACTATTAATCTTGTCAATAGTCAAAGGCGGTCTTAAAAATCTCATTACGCCTTATATAGATGGAAGGAGGGAGTATGAATCCATGTTATGTCCGATTAAATTTTTTTGCTTGCTGTATAATGCATGTAACCTACTCATACCAACATTTTAGTGCATTCCAAATGTCTATACTACCACTGCAATTCGAACTAAATTTGAATTCGTTTCTCTATTTCAATAGGAATCTACAATCATGATTGTTGCCAACTTCAACCATCATAGTTTCATTGCTATCCGCGAGATATAAATCAGACGGCCTATAATGCAGGATGGCAGGAACACCATCATCAACAACTCTGTTTTTTTTATAAGAGTAGAGATAAAATATATTAAATGTAGTATACCATGTTCATAACCACACCATGTGTATCACCATTATATATATTCACACATCCGTCGGTTTGAAACACTATGATAAATTCTTCAGATATCCAAATTCACTTTTTATAATGAAGTATATATGATCTCTATTCGTCTTTTACACCCACACAACCCTCTTATCTTTGTAGCTAGCGCTAACTTTCTCGTGTGCATTCACACGCCCGCATCCCTCTCAACCTCCCTCGGCATTCTCTAGCTCCATCGCGCAAATTCGTCTTTTCACTTTAGGTCGTTCACCCACGGTGTGTGTAGGCCCTCCAGCTCCTTCTTTACGGCACACATCGATCGATATGCCTCTCTAGCCAGGTGTGCCTAGCACAAACACAAGCTTCCCCTCTTCTCTTGTTACCGTACATGCCTCACTCCCACCACTCTTTTCATCATTCTCGTACTCGCACACTCCTCCCCCTCGATATAGTATGCCTCTCGTACCACCTCCTACATGCATCCCTCTCTCTATCCTTCTGCTTGTGCCTCATTTGCTTCTAACACACACATGCATGTATACCGATCGATCTCCCAACATATACCTAGATCGACTTTAACTACCCCCCCCCATCGATCGACGTACCTCACAAGTTATGTCTCTCCTTTCTCTTACAAAGGGCGATTGATCTTCCTATGCAGTTACATCGGCTTACCACAGCCACATCGTCCCCCCTCATCATTCGTGCATGCCTCCTGACCGGTCTCTCACACGCACGTGCACAGACAACAAGCAGCCATCTCCTCTGTTATTGATATTGCGGGCGTGCCCTCCATTTCTCTAGAAAGCCTATCCCACCATTTGTTAGAAGCAACTCCACTACCACCCCCTCCAACACTCTAGCTCTGCCTCTCTCCCAACCTTATTCATCTCCTGCACATATGCATGGATGCCGATCGATCTCCCTTAATACATGAGGCAGATCGATCTCCTTAATACATGAGGTAGGCCTCTCTCCTCCTCCACACATATACCAGCCATTGTACCTATATAGTTAATTGGGCCTCCCTCTTCCCCCACCACACACCGATAGTCGAGCGCTGCAGGTAGGTATCCATGCCACAGAGACAAACTGCACATGTCCCGTCTCACGTTCCAGTAGGCCAACCACTCTATATGTTTGACATGGGCACACACAAATTCGATGGCACTCTTTATTGATCGGGCGCGCGCGCACACACACATACACATCATCCCTCTCTTCGATTCTATGGACACCTCAAGCCGATGATACCTCCACTCTCTTCTCGTGGATCGCCCCCTCTATATATATGTTATATCCAGGACTCTATTTCACACACATTGCATATGTTAAATTTTTTGATTGACCCCCCCCCCACAAAAAAAACTCTCAAGAACCAACACACTATATCTCTCTAGGTTTGTATCTCTCTCACACAACCCCATGTAGGTGGTGTGCGTATACAATAAGAGAATAGGTGCACCGTGCATGTACTCACGCTTCGTGCCCAGCCACACCCGTGCGGGTACATGGTGGAGCTCATTTCTTTACGAAATGGCAGCCCACGTGCTAATTTGAACGCCTGTAGAGATTGTTTACCTAGGGAGGCTGTGTACCACGCGTGCACGAAACAAAGTTCTACTTGACGCGTTGCCGCGTTATTTTTAAATAATGTTATAGCGCTCAATGGCACGTACACAGAATATAAAACAATTTTTATGGAGGAAAAGGTAGTCCGCTCTTCAGAGTATCTCACACAAGGCTCCGGTGGCCTCTCTCTCTCTCTCTCACTGTTGGTCACTGATCCGGCCGCATCCCGTCCACCGGGGGAAAGGGAGTGCGGTGGCCTCTCTCTCTCACCGTTGGTCACTAATCCGGTCGCATCCCGTCTGTCGGGGGAAAGGGAGTGCGGTGGCCTCTCTCTCTCACTCATTGTTGGTCACTGATCCGGCCGGATCCTGTCCGCCGGGGGAAAGGGAGGAAGTGCATCGTTTCTCTGTTCGATGGCGCCGAGGCAGCACGTCCCGATCTGCGGTACACGCCGTTCTCTCTGACCAAGCTCCGGCGCGGCAGGGCCAACGCCACCTGCTCACAGATTCTGCCCGCCGCCGCTCACCTAGTTACATCCCGACGACCTCCAGGTATCCCCTCCGACCTTGCTCCACTGCCTATTTTCCCACGTTGCTGCATGTGGATCTTCCATAGTTCTTTGCCCAAAACGTAGCTCGTCCGGCGTACTTTCCATATTGCATTCTCGTCCTCACACTGTTTTAGACAAACACAACCATGTTGTTATCTTCCCTTAGGACAAGGAATATGCTTCTTTTTTTGTCGTCGCATGTGTCATCAACTGTTATTGGCCAGTAATTGTTTCCTTTCTACCTCTTTTTTGCAAACAGGGCTATCCATTTCACGTCGTTGCTATTGCGACCTTTTGGTGAACTGCACAAATCACTTTTTCTTAAGAGTGTTTTTTGCAGTTGTACTAAAATGGCACACGGGCAACGTCTCTACATTTCAGTGCGACTGCACAAAGGGTATCCTCCTCATCCAACTCCGAGCCTAATCTTCGCCAACTAGTTAGTCTTAAGAGAGACTGCAAAGGTGACCGGCTTATATTTGTGTGTTTATTGTTTCATCAGTAGTCCTCTATTATCGTAATCACACTTGATATCTTTGGAACAGGGACGCTCAACTCTATTTTAGTGGAATTTTACAAAATGATCGGAGTGTTGCATGCTCCAGACAGCTACTTTTTTCCCAACATGCCTTGTTGATTTAGACAGATCTGGGGGGACGTTGCTGCCAATGAAAGCATGGATCAATTTTAATTTAACACCTTCTCACAACTTTGTCTTCAGTTGTGATGTAATTATTAGCTCTGATCTGCTAATAATTGACATGCATTAGCAAGGAAGTTAGTTTTTTATTGTTTCCGAAAGAGCATCGATGGCAAGACATGCGAAACAAAAGCTGAAAGCTCACACCATTGTACAATCTCATATCGCTGGAAAATTATTTGTATAGTACGTCAATTATGTAAACAAATGATGGAAGCTTGATAGCATTTCCAGAAGCCTCTTCATCATCCGGGTCCATGTGCCATGCACAAAATTATACTCCTTCGTTCCTTAATATTTTTCTTTTTACAAATTTCAAACGGGCATATTTTAGAGTGTAGATTCACTCATTTTGCTTCGTATGTGTACTCCCTCCGTTCCTAAATATTCTATTCATCTTAACAGAGATTTCAACAAGTGACTACATACGGAGCAAAATGAGTGAATCTACACTCTAAAATATGTCTATATACATCTGTATGTGCCAGTCCATTTGAAATCTCTAAAAAGACAAATATTTGAGTAGTCACTCATTGAAATCTCTAGAAAGACAAATACGCCGGAGTATATTTAAGAACCGAGGGAGTAGTGCACAACCGCATGGGAGACTCAGCCCATTCGTTGCGCTGCATTAATAGTGAGTAATGAGCAGTCAAATCATAAGACCCACCTTTTCCACTGTAAGTTGCTCCGAAGAAGCAACCATCAATACGCTCTTCTTTGAATCTGCTCATACTACTCCATCCGTCACTGTTTATACAGCGCACTTCAGAAAAAAAGAAATAAAATCTGTTGGACCAAGGCGACTAGCGATCGGCCTGAAAAATAGCATTGGTAGTTATAGCACGGCGTCTATTACTAGAGGGAATAATGCGTACACATATGCATGCAGTGCTTCCACCCCGGGTACACACATGCATGCACTGTGTAGTAGTACAGTACATGGAGAGAAAATTGTGGACTTGATTGTGGTTACCACGCCCTAATTAATTGAGCATTAAACCAAACGCGTCTAAAGTCTCTCTGGTGGTGGAAATGCATTGAGAGAAATGCATCATAATGAAGCGCGCCCTGTAAACTGTGACGGAGGGTGGAGTAGTATGAAGGTGCAAAACCAAGTACGCGTACTACTGTGCTTGGCTCTTCGCCCCTTCGTGAAGTCGAACAATGATGGTACTCCGCATGTTAGGTACTACAGTGTACGCCTCTGACAAACTGACACCGAATAGACTGATGCATGTCCACCGAGGGTAGGTTGCATTAGTCAAAAGGCGTAAGAGAGCTTCACCTTGTCCTGCAAGCTTCTCCTTGTTCTGCGAGTTGACGGGACACACCAAAAAGTAGTGCTAGTCCATACTCCCTCCTTTCCGGTTAATATGGCTTAATCTTTTTTGCGGGTAAATGAGAGAGCTTTATTCATATATAAGCATTCTTAGGACGATCAGCCAAGACACTGGTCACTAGGAAGCGAGGTACCCCGCAAAAAAAGAAGTAGGAAGCGAGGTGTTTCATCAAGCCAGCTCTCGGCCACATTCAAAGTGCAGCAAGCACGGTTCGCACGAAGATGCGCCGCAAGGTTTGCTGACCTGTTTACATGCTGAATAACAAAAAAAGAGGAAATAATACTGAGCGCTACTATTTTGTAACAGGATATGAGCCAGAATTAAGCGAGAATTGTGGTGAGTGTTCCATGCAATCAACTTCCATTATCACATGCGAGATCCCTCGAAGAGAACCAAATGTGTTGAAGATTGCTTTATCACATTTTAAAATTATAATAAGAGTGCAGACGCTCCTCCATCCGGTTCCTAGTACTAGTATAGTATGTACCTTTATGGACTATAGTAGTAGTACTAGTAAACTTTGCGCTTGGCTGTTCGGGAAGTCAAACAATAATAGCACTAGTAGTATAGTGTATGCTTCTGGCAATCTGACACCGAATTAACTATTGCACGTCCACCGCCTGAGCGTGGGAGAGCTTGCATTAGTCAAAAGTTTCTCCTTATCCTGCGAGCCACCGCGCGCAAGCTTCTCCCGTCCTGCAACCTTCTCCTCGTTCGGCAAGTTGACGGGACACATCAAAGTAATGCTAGTCCATGCTGCCTCCTCTCCGATTAATATGGCTTAATTTCAACCAAGATAAATACACTGTCTGTCACTGTATATTTGTAAAAATACGGTCAGTGGACTTCATAATACGCTCACTGCGCTCAATATATATATATTCCGTTGTTCATACGGTCACTAGCTCACCCTAACTGATTATGTGTGTGCATGCACGTGTAGGTAGAGCACTTGAGCGTGACTGTGTGTGTTCCGTCGTGTGCTCGGACATGCATGCATCAGGGTGTCGCGCGCGTTTTTGCGTCCATGTGTACGTGTGACTATTGCATACACGTATGGGGAGTACGTGTAGGGGCCACTAAGGAGCAGTCAAATCACACAGTAAGTTAGTCGGAAGAAGAAACCATCATTTCACTCTTGAATGACAAGTACGCAATATAAAATGGTTGATATCGGGAGAAAAAGAAAACCACTATATATACACTAGCAGGAGCCTCAGCTACAAGCCTGCTTGCTTAGGTTGCTCTCTTCACAAGCATAGAACGACGGGCCTGATCTCGCAGCTGGGGGAAGGGAACAATGTTCTGCGTAGACGCGGTCGACATCGGCGAGGGAGAAAACCCACAGTGGGTGCGTCCCAATCGGGGGTCACCACGGTATGGGCCGATGCCGCGTCCCAACCGCCCTTCTAGCTACAGCCCGATGTCCCAGGTAGTCCATCTTCCTTTTGGAGCCGGCTTGCTCCACTGACGTAGCTCCATCTCCATGTCGATCTTTCTCTACTTCTACCGGCTTCTATTTGTGATGAGTTTATGCCTCATGAACTAGTGCCAGTATTATTATTCTAATCACACTTCTTCAATATCTTTGCCATCAGGGATGCTCAGGTCGATTTTAGTGGAACTGCACAAAAGCATCGTATGATCCGAGGGTGCCAGCCGTCTTTCCTTCCCGGCATGGAAAGTGCTATGGAACAAGAGGTACCAGAAGGTGGAGAACCAAAGAGTGCTGCTTCTATTGTTGCCGACATTCTCACTAAAGAATCTCCCTCTAGCACATTCCTTCGACAGGTTCTACCTGGCGAGGAAATTAAATCATGCTTAGGGTTTAGGGTTTAAGTCGTAGTGACCCCATCTGTAGTTTTTCTATCATACATGCTCTCACAACTTTTTTCTTTAGTTATGAAGTAAATATTGGCTATGATATGTGAATCATTGAGATGCATCAGCATGCGTGTTAGTTTTCCTTTGTATTTGATGGAATGTTGTAACGGGGCAACCTTGGAATAGGAATGAAAATGGAGTGGAAAAGTTTCCGTTTTTCCGGAGAAAAAATGGAAACGGAGAGAAACCAACGTTTTGTTTCGTTGGATCGCACCATCAAGCAAAACCAACGTTTAAATCACGTCTGTCGTGTTCGTGTCTCACCCTCCTCCACGGCTCGACCCCACACGGTCGCTCGGCATGCCACTCACCACAAACCGAGTAGTATACCATAACTTTCCCGCCTGCTTGTCGATGGATCGCACCATGGAGTACTAGCACTACTGGAAGAGATTGACGAGTTGGGGGAGGACAGGACAGCTAGCTGTAGCACGGACTCCCAAGAACTTACTACTGGAAGAGATCACGCATGTTGTAGCCGGCTATTGTGACCTTTGAACGCGGAGCAGCCGCGTGCACGCGGAAGCGGCGCGGGCGACGCTCTCTCGGCGAGCGCGTCGCAATCAATGCCAGTGCCAGTGAGAGGTCGCGTCCGCTCTGGCCGGGCATGAATGCGGCACTGACCGTTTCGGGCGGGAAGCACGTGTGGGTGATGAAGAGGGATCGGGTTGGTCAGGACCGACCATGGCAGTAGTCCGGACGTGCGCAAACAAGAGATGATGTACGTTAATATTGCTGCGTATATAATTAACAACATAAATAATGTGCCAGTTGGAAAAATATGATTGGATATGGAAATGGAAATGGAATTTTACGTAAACATGGATATGCATGTCTATGTCTATGTGTGTGTGCGCGACGACTCTCGCGACCTGGAAGCGGGGGCGTGTTTTTGATCGAGTTTTCTTTCTTGGTACATTAGAAAATCAGTTTGTCTAATTCACATCTAGATGTTATTTAAGGATATCACATCTAAGCTCCCACAAGTATATAATGTATCAACAAGAAACAAAAAAACTAGGAAAATACCACAAACAAAGTGGACATCAACTTATATGTGACATAACTATGTCACATCTAGATGCGTCCTAGACAGACCCTTAAAAAATTGTCCGCCAGTTTTCGTTTCTTTTTTCCGGGAACGCGCGTATTCTATTTAAAACCACTACTATGGAGAGATTTTTTTACTCCATTATAGCCTCTTGTTTGATAGAGTTTCTCGCGTCTCACTCTCTTACCCTCTCCATATCAAAACAAGATGACAGTGTCCACTCTATCTCTCTCCTCACCGGTGGTCACAAATCCGGCCGAATCTCGTCCGCTGCGGGAGGTGAGGAGGTGCAGCGTTGACGTTGTCGCTGTCGGTGATGGAGGAAGCCGATGCGCATCGTCCTCTCGAAGCCGGCGCTGGCGCGGACGAAGATCCTCCGCGCCCTTGCTCGTTACCGTCGTGTGGGCAGATCCCGCCCGCCCACCTAAACGACATCTCGCCCACTTGAGGTATAACTTCTTGTACTGGTCCAGCTCCCCAGGTCGCTGCGTGCGGGTTTTCTTCTATGCGACTACTCCCCAGCTCCCCATGAATAGTAGCTAGGGTTTGTCAGCTGGTCCAACATCACCTACTAGTACCATTATAGAGGGAATGCCACTCAAAAAGTTGTCCTGATTTATGCCTCGGTGGAGGTATACATGTTGTTTCGACAAAAAGTACATGGTGGTTGTGCGGTCATTGTCCATATGGTGGTAGTACTATCACTGGTTAAGTGAAGAAATGCTTTTTTCTCGGGTATCCTGGTTTAGTTCCCATCAAGATAATTATGATGCTTCTGTTTGTTGGTGTACTTTTCATTAATTCTTTTTGACAATTGAGATGTCGTCACTAACCTTTTTTATATTTTTGGAAACAGCGATGCGTGTCTCCATACCTGGGCAGGTCTTGCTCAATTTTAGTGGAACTGCACAAAATTGGATGGCCATTGTTGTTCCGCCTCACTGTCCTCTGCCACGTGGTTCTTCCTTCCTTGAGCTAGATTACTGAGAAGAAATAGACCACAGTGAGGATTTGTCAAACTTCTTAGGTGCCTCACCCAAACTTGATGCCAAATGGATGATGCATCACCACGATGACCTATCGATGCTCATGGTTGCGCCTCATGGTTGCGTCGGCTGGTGAAGCTGATCGATTTTCGATGAAAAACAAGTTGTCTTCCGTCAGTGCTCTTTGCTTGTTACGCACAAAGATGATATCCTTCGTCAGTTCACCTTGGTTGCATTGGAGACGCAATCGTCTTTCACGTTGGTGCAATTTTTGCTAGGGTTTTACGACAGGTGGGCCCAAAATGTGGCTGGCTCACCTGTCATACAGCCAAAAGCAGGTGTAGTGAAGGCACCAGAGCTCAGTCCATACTACAGTAGTATATATATAAGTGGGAGCCTCAGCGCTTGTTCGCTAGGGTTTGCACTCTCCACACGCTCGCCGCACTACATATATGTTACACGCTGGAGGCTCAGTGTTCATTTGCTAGGGTTTGCTATATTCACAGTCTCTCACCCTCTCTTCACCAGATCTAAACAAGACTGCATTGGCCTCTTGTCTCTCTCTCCCACCTCACAGCTGGTGAAGGAGGCATCCGTATCCCGTCGCACCGGGAAGGGGAGGAGGTGCAGCATTCACTCTATCGCCTTCGGCGAGGGAGGCAATCCACTGCCGGCTTAGTTGTTCTCTTTCACCCAGCGCCTATGCGGGAGGGCCACCGACCCCTTCTTCCTCGCTACCGTACGTAGTGTGGGTAGATCCGGCCTCCCGCCGCACGCCTTGCCACATCCCGACGACCCTAAGGTATAAGTTTCTTTGAAACCGTCGTTGCTCTAGCTGCATGTGGTTCTTTTTCGATCTGTAGTCGAATCTAGGTCTTGGTTCAAAGAGAAAAGAAGGGTGTGGTGGGCTGGAGCAAGAATCTAGGACGTGGTTCAATGAGGAAAGGAGGGGCGGAAAGTAGTATAGACTGGCTATCCAGCCGCTTTGTAGGTCGAAAAGGGAAAAAGGGGGTAACCCAGTACACACATATGTAAGGAACCGATATCTTTGTTGAAAAGGGAAAGAAACTGGGGGGTCGGGTAGCTTGTGCATGACTAGATTTTCTGCCCTCACATAGGAAGAAGGTTCAAAGAGAACAAATATGGGACCAGCGCATATATGCTGCTTGGTTACATACTCTGCATCACCCATTTATACGTGTGGACGCACATGGTGGTGGCATGTCCCATGTAGCTATTTTGCTGTTGTTAATCTCAGAATTAACTATTGATATGTTTTAAAAGAATTTCTCTGTTAATATGAATCAATGCAACCGTTTTAGAAATGCTACTGTCCTATACTTTGTTTTCCATCAATATAAGGTAGATGCTTCTTTTTCGTGGCCGCATGTTTCATCCTCCTTTATTGGCCAGTAATTGTTTTCTTTGTTGCCTCTTAAAACAGGGATATCTATTCAACTTGTTGCTATAGAAAACTTAAATTTCACACCGGCAACTTTGCTTGATTTCAGTGCAACTGCACAAAACTTGATTAGATTTCCTATTCGTCTTGGTAGATTCGTATTTTATGTTGGTTGTCTCATGAAAGGTCAGTACAGGCCTTCATCCACATGATTGTGCAGTGTGCTTTGAGATGTTGTGCTACTTGTATTGGTACTGTTTTAAATAAATGATGAATTGAAGCTATTGTATTGTTGTCTTTTCCCATTAAGTAGTGAACAAAAATGGGACCAACCCAGACATGATGCTTGTTGCTTTGTTACAACAAATTCAACATCACCCCCTTTATAAGCCAGTAATTGATGCCACTCTTAGAATTAACTACTGAATCTTATTTCAAAACTGCAACACTTGTTAGGGATTGGCGGGATTACCATTTTTGTGGCCGCATGTTTCATCCTCCTTTATTAGCCAGTAATTGATTCCTTTTTTGCCTCTGTTTATACAGGGATATCTATTCAACTTATTGCTATTTTGACATTTTGCTTCGCTACGCGAAACACTTTGCTTGATTTTAGTGCAACTGCACAAAACAAGATTGGATTTCCTATTCGTGTCGGCAGATTCGTATATGATCTTGTGTCCATCATGACAGGTTGGTATTTGCCTTAATCCACATGATCGTGCAGTGTGTTTCAAGATGTTGTGCTACTTGTATTGGTACTGTTTTACATAAATGATGAATTGAAGCTATTGTATTGCTGTCTTTTCCCATTAAGTAGTGAACAAAAATGGGACCAACCCAGACATGATCCTTGTTGCTTTGTTACAACAAATTCAGCATCACCCCCTTTATAAGCTTTATCGTTCTTTATACATGTTGAAACAAGGCATTGTTAAGATAATGTCTCAGTCAATATGAATGAATCACACTGATGGAGAATTGCTACTCTCCTACTTTGTTTCCCATTAAGATAAAGTAGATCGGTAGATGTTTTTCTTCTGGGAGTACAAGTCATCAACCATTATTTCTTAGTAATTGTTTCCCTTATACCTATTGTTGCTTACAGGGATATCAAAATTAAAGCTCGGTTTTATTCCGACTTCGATTTTAGTTGAACTGCACAAAAGGAGCCAATGTGCAAGGCAAACTGCTGCATTACTGGGTCTAGTTGGTTTTTCCACTTTGCAGAAAGAAGCAATCACTGTTTGCGCTACATTACAGAAGGAATGACCGAGAAGCTTTACATAGTATTATTAGACACCGGTGACATGACTAGTTTGCAGAGACCATTGGCAATTTAACAACACGTGGAGTGCCCTGGGCAAAAAGTGCCCAAACAAGTACAAAAGCTACTACAGGACTCCACAATCATAGGCATTACATATTTTGAATGGGAAAAGCTTGTCAAAGTTTAATCATTGATGTTAGCAAGAAGACGTTAGTTTAATATATTGGAATTGGGAAACCTTGTCAAAATTTGCTCATTGATGTTAGCCAGAAGACATGCATTTGATATTTTTGAGTGGGACGCCCTTGCTGTGAGCAGCGTCGAGTGTTTTTCCTATTCCTGTGTTCAGTTTAGAAGTAAATAGTTACTCTGCTGAGATATTCCTATGTTATGAGTTTGTTCTGAATGTTGTCTATGTAATGCCAGGCCTTGTGTTTGATTGCAAAGTAGAGCTTGGAATGTTGTGGCTTGCGGCATCACGAGCTATTCACCGTGCCTCCTGAGAATAATGCTTCGTATTGTTTTGCATGTTGATCTAATGCCAGTGATTTGCTTGTTAAGAAGTTCATCGTCTGATGTTTCATTCATAGCCTATACGACAAGTAGGGTAGGTTAGACGTGAAACCATATGATCTTCCGACCAACTCATGATATTAGGCCGTGATTGGACCGTCGTTTTCCAACCAAAACCGCTTGTAAAACTGACGCTTGTAAATTAAAGCAGATGGTCTCGGGCGAAGGCGCTTGGTTGGTCGATTTCGACTAGTAAAATATCGGAAGTACTTGACACACGATAAAAACGCTGAACGACACTCGAACGATTGCTAATCCAGCTGTTAGCTGCTGTTTCAGCCTTGCCCATGGATGGCATGATACGCACGTCGTGCATGTATCGTCTGGTAATGTCGTCCATATAGAAGTGCTCGTAAAATATACACTAGTCTCTCAAATTACACGCGTAACCCGCCGTTTTTACGTACAGACCTCGGGCCCTCGGTTTCATTACGCCTGTATTTTAAGCGTTGTTTTCAATGACGAGTAAATTACACTTGTATGTTAATACAGGTTTGAAATAAACCAGAGCTCCCAAGCGCGGCCTTACCGTTTCATGTCGTCTCAGTTTCTCAAAGCTGCTCATAGGTGTCCGATGATCCTGGCTTCCTGAATGAGTAGCGGGCGTTGTATCAGACCATCCGTAGGGCCCGCGAGGCCCTCTTCGTTGTCCTTCGAGTTGTTGCGCTTGCCGTGGCGCCGAGCATGTTAACATCGTCAACGAACATGAGGATTCAGGAGATGACTTTATTTTGAATGGATGACACTAGGGACCCCCTAGGGCCATAGCCGTACGTACGCAAGTGCCTCCTTATTATGTACAACTATATTTTTTTTTGCTTTCTCCTGGTTTCCTGACATCACGGTCCCACACCATTATCAACCTATGTAGTCAATATAAACGAGAGAATTGCACAAGGTGCGGCCGACAGCTGGGACCAAGCAGCTCGAGCGGTATTTGTGTTTTTGAGGCGTGAGCACTATAGAGTTTTTCTTGGCAATGATTTCGTTGTTTTTCATAGGAGAGCAGGGTATTAACTGGGCGGGCTGTGGCCCATCTAGCCCAGGCCAGATATCCACCCCAGATACTAATTTTTTCAAGATGAAAATGGCTAGCCCAGCTATACGTCTTTTTGAGGAATACCCAGTGAAGGTCAACTTGTTATTCTCCGCCCCGCTGGGCTGCAAATCTTTCCTAGGAGGAATGCATTAGGATTAACAGGAAAATGGGCTTTAAAAATAATAAATGGGATGTAATTATAAAAACTGGGCAGTAACTATAAAAAAATGCACCAAACACGATATTAGTTTATAAAATATTATTTATGGATTTTGAAAATCTTAAATTTTCATTGTTGCGCGCGCAATGTTTTGTTGGATTTTTACGTAATACAAATTTATATTTAATCTGACTAGAAATTTCGGGATAAAAATATTTCGAAGCCCGTCAAAATGTGGGAAATTTTACTGAATTCTGTCTTCAACGGTTGGTTGAAATTATTAATCATTGTCCTGGCTAGAAAATGGGTTGTACTTTTAACAAACTATAAATGGGCTGTTGTAAATTCCA